>NC_056462.1:11749687-11879687 GCF_018296145.1 Oncorhynchus tshawytscha | reverse complement strand
CTCTCTCTTTCCTCGCCTCCGTCAGCTTCCTCCAGCTCCACTAAATCACTGGTTCTCAGGTGAGTGGAGAAGGGAGAGGGAGTTAATTATTATCCTCCACCTCTCCTCCATCCATCCTCCTGTCCTCATATTGCACTCCTCTCTCAATCCATCCTGTTGTGAACCAGTGGAGAGGGGATGTACTGAGGGCGGATGGGCGACCTTCCCCCCTCACCTCCCTTCTCCTTTGCCCTCAACCTCTCACTCCCTCTGGACCAGGTTAACTTGATCTCTCGCTCTCTTTTCTCTCTTTTCTCTGTCATTCTGTCTCTGTCTCTTTCTCCCTCTCAACACACAATTTCTCTTACACTACAAGATGGCAGAGATGGATTGTGCTTGTTAGTGTCAGCCAAAACTGGATTTCAGTTTTTCTTTCTGTTACGACCCTTCTATGGCGAGGCGGCGGAGCGGTTTCTGTTACGACCCTTCTATGGCGAGGCGGCGGAGCGGTTTCTGTTACGACCCTTCTATGGCGAGGCGGTGGAGCGGTTTCTGTTACGACCCTTCTATGGCGAGGCGGCGGAGTGGTTTTAGATTCAATGGGAACATTCATATTTTGTGTGTTGTAGTTTGCTACTGAGTATTCAAGTATTCAAGTACAGTATGTACTGGTGTCTTGACGCATACATGTGGAGTATCATTAGGGACTAGCTGTACTTTGTCTTCCCAACATACAAACTGAGCGTGTACCTCTGTGAGAAGATTCCACTGCTTGATTGGTTAACAAGCCGAGTGTTGTTTGGTGACTTCATGTGACACAGAATCATATGACATAGGACATGTAGGCCTGAGATTCCTGAGGCTCAGTCATAGCTGCGGGAAGCTGTTATTTGTTTTTGGGGCGGATTTGTTTTCTCTCACAAAAGTAGTGCACTTGGCCTTTACTAGTCCTGTATTTGTGGACCGATACAGCTGTCTGTAGTGAAGGCAACACATACATCTTTGCCCCCCCCATCGAAAAAACTGCAGCCCTCCCAAACATCTTTGCGCAACTATGGGCTTAGTAAGAATGATCTATAGTGTGGGATCAACACACTGTGACAGTTAGAGGTGTCTTGGAGAACAGATGAGCAGACTTCAGTCAGAATCACACAGATGGATACAGCAGAGAGGACTTCAATGAGTGTCTATACAGAGATGACAACTGACACCTTGTTTGTGGACAGAGACCCCCCACACACATGCATGCAAACTCGTACACACTCACCACTCACATCTGACTACTTAATGTGAATCCGCAATGAAACCTGCACAAACACACATCCCCTTTGACACCTGTAAATCCTAGAGAAGTTGGCTGGTGTTGTGAAAGTTGTTGTCTTGAATCACTCACTTTTCAAATCCCAAGAACTCCTACTATCGGAAAGTCCTCACGTGTGACATCCATGTCCATTCTGTCAGATTTGCGCAGCATTAGTCCAACACTGTTCAAAATCCCAATCTATATAATGCCAGTAAGCCGATCGCCCATCGCGCGAGTGAGAAAGAGAGAGAGAGAGAGAGAGAGTCAGGGGCTGCTCTGTTGATCCAGGCCCTTTGTAGAAACTTGTCGGAATGATCTTCTTCTGTCATACAGGACAGGCAGCCATGGCCCAGGAACCTGTCATCTCCCGCTCCCCGCTCCTCTCCGCTTCTTAGCCTTTCATTAGAGAGGGAAAAACAGCCTGAACAGCCGTATCTCTGACAAGCTCTTTATGTCTTCTTCTTAAGATACAAAATGTTGCTGCCAATCAATCGGGTCCTAGTATCTCCAGACAGACATCTATGTAGCTAAAAGAATGGATTGAGGATGCTTGATAGTTTCTGGCCCACTTCTACAGCTTAAGTTTGTGATATTCCTTTAACATTTTGCTCCATATTCTATAGTCATATTTCTATCGATGTTTTGAAACATTTAAATGCCATTCTAACTGTAATCTTACCTCCAAATTTGAATGAGGTAGAAGCACAAAAGGTTTTGTCTAATAGGGGCACAAAAGGATCCTAGGTGTCAGAATAAAGGGTTATTATGTATACTGCACTAGGAAGATGCTTTGGATTACAGGGAGAGGATGATCTTTCGTTTTTTTTAATCATCCTTGGCTTGAAAGCCACAGCCAGTCTGAGGTTGTGAGTGTATAAGTCAGGGCACCAGAAACCAATTTAAAAAATGTCCAGGATGGTGAATTGAAAACCAGAGGATAAGAGAAGCAAGATATCAAACGGAGTATTTATTCTGACTATCACACAGTCCGTGACACAATAGAAAGTCATTTTTACTTTCAGAAAACCATATTACGGCGCCGGGCAGAAAAACCATTTATCAGACATAGTTTGTGAGTTTTAGTATGAAAAGCACATATTTTATGGGAGTCTGCGTCCATCCAACACGTCAGAGTTTGATATGACATTGTACTATCAGAACTACAGGAAGGCATTTGACTGTTTGTGGTATGATGGGGGATTTTAGGGTTGTCTCTAGTAGTTTTCTGTGTTTCTTTTTTGTGCAGATGTTTCTGGTATTTTGGGGTTGTTTGGAGTTGTTTCTGGTATTTTGGGGTTGTTTCATGAGGTGGTTTTATGAACAAGTAACATCACCATGCAAAAGTTAATTGGACTGTTTTGCAGTCAGCTGCAAGTCTCCACTCGATCTGGCTTTTTAGATTGCATTTGTTTCATCTGTTCTGTTCTGCTTGTATTATCAATAGTGCATTTTTTTTCTGTAAAGGGCACCAAACTTTTTCTTTATTCCTCTACATTAGCAATGAAATGTTCAATAAAACGTACAATTCCAGCTGCAATATTGGATAAACCAACACAGAGCGCGAAGACAATGACTGAGGTATGTTCATGTCACTACGTGTGTTGTTATGGTCTTTATATGTTGCTAGACTGCACATGGATGGATTCAGTTAAGGAACAATCTAGAAAGCCATCAAGTAGGGGACTCCCTCTTACAATCTCCCTCATCAAGTTGTGTGGCTCCATTTAGTTTGACTCTCCCCCGGCCGATGGAGGAATTTTGCCCGATTTTATTCTCAAACTAACAAAATGGCCGACAGCAGGGGGTCTCCTCATTTCGAATTTGGTCTGATATGGGATGAGATGGAATCATTTTGATGGAAAGATGGAGGGACGGAGAGATACTCAAAAGGAAATATTAATTAGGTTAATAAAAGGCTCCAACGGGGATCTGAAAAACAGACTCGCTTCACCAATCATCACATCACTTCCTGCCTAGCCAAAGCCTAGACTAGCGTGCCATCCAATCCATCGGCCAAGCATCACTGAAGAAGAGACAAGAAGGCCATGATTATTCAAACTCTCTCCTTCCTTCTCCACATCGATATCTGAGAGACATCATATCATGCATTTCATTTCATTGTGACGAGGGGCCGTGCTTGGTTTGTTTGGGCTCGGCTTTTCACACTAACTGTCAAAACCCAAACAAGTTCGCTCCTATTCTCAATCTCTGAAGTCAACAGTAAACCAAAGACCCCCCACCCCCTCCCATCCCCCCAACCACCGCCCAACATTCTTCTTTGCTCATTTGCATGCGTGTTGACTTCATCAGTATTAGGCAGTAAATCTCCCGTCAAGCAGAGTAAATCAGTGTGCTGGACAGGTTACAGGCTGGTGTCTGAGGATACCGGAGCGGGAGGGAAACACTCTGTCAGAACGCCAGGGATGATTAAAGAAGCCCGATGCTGCTCGATGCTCCATTCGAGATTGTGTGTGTGTGTGTGTGCGCGCGCGCATTCCTGCATTGATGTTTATGTGTAGGCCTACATTTATATGTTACAAGTGTACCCAGGTCAAGAGTTCATGCAATCATGTTTCTCATATAAGTTTACCCTGTTCCCTCAGACATGTGTACATTACTTTCACAGATGAATCAATTGAGTCCCACCAATACTTTCTGACTGTGGAAGATAAACATCATAAAAAGTTTGCAGTTGAGTGTAAACAGATCAATATGTAATTATTATTATTTTTTATTTTTTTATTTAACCTTTATTTAACTAGGCAAGTCCGTTAAGAACAAATTCTTATTTACATTGACATCCTACCCCGGCCAAACCCAGACGATGCTGGGCAAATTGTGCGCCGCCCTATGGGACTCCCAATCACGGCCAGATGTGATACAGCTTGGAAGTGTGAAATACTTACGGAGGCCTATTGTAGAGGATTTGCAAGGCTTTGCACACTGCTACCTTGAAGATGGCTGAACTGAATCCAGTGTTAGGCTAGGGATTTTTTTACTCTCTTGGCAACCCCATGTTGATCGGACTTGCGATTGGCTAGCTTCTCACTTCCTCTTTGGGCATTTAGGAAATAGTTAGTGGATATTTCAACCAATGGGATGATTTTGTTTCATGTAGTTTTTTCCTTACTGGCAATACCATTGTTGTCATCCTCAAAAATGTCACTCATTACACTTTTTGTGTTTACTTATTCAAAGAACTGTTTGTCCAACCATAAGTATGGCCTTCTCTTTGCTTCTAGAATGCGGTGCTGTGTAACATGATACTAACATGCTCTGTATGCTGGCCAGGGGTGGTGAATGAACCTGTCACGGGAACCCATTTGTGAGTTAGAAGTAGCAGCATCAGTTGAGGCCCTCACACATTTGGAGAGGAAATCATTCAATTGCCTGTTAAAAAATAATCTGCAATAATTGACTGATACTGTGTCAGATATAATTGCCTGACATCAAGCGCAATTAGGTTTGGTAGCCTTATGTATCCTGGTTAAATGAAACTGAATGTGTTCAGACTGGATTAACCAGGCTACAGCAAGGATACATGTTGAAATCCACATACAGACAGGACATGTATAATAACACCACATAGCCAGGGTGACAGGCCAATCACTGAGGTGAGGTGGAGTTGACAAAGAGAAACTTGACTTTGCATTGTAATCACACATCAACAGCATGAACAGACAGAGCCACAAGTAAACACATTTAGCAAATCTCTCTTTATTTTATCTTAATTTCATTTTAAAAACAATAAATAATAATACATCCATAGCTGAGGTGCACAATCTGTCAACCATTTCTGTTTTCCATGTTTACAGTGCAGTTAATCTCTAATTAGGACAGACAATCATGAAGTGTCTATTTTGTTCAGTAGAAGACGTCTGTAACGTCTTACCCTCGATGTTTACTGACTTACCAGTAGTTTGATGGACAACAGGCAACATAATGAATAATCTGTCTGGACAAAGATTGTCTACAAATGAACAGGCCTGTCAAGTGATGGACTAACTACTGTACTGTAGCTATTCAGATAATAACTGAGCATTCAGTGTAAACTGTAGCCACTCTTCTTTCATTATACCCTTGATATAATATTCTGTGTTAGATCAGTTGGCTCATTCTTTCTAAACGGGAAGTGTTAGAATGTCATTCTAATATTTTCAGTTAAACAAAACCGCAGGGGGAAGGGAAAAACATCTTGGTGTGTGTGTGTGTGTGTGTGCGTGTGGGTGTGTGCGCGTGTGTGCCTGTACATGCGTGTGTTTGCGTGTCTGCACGGTTGAAACAGACGTCTGCTGAACATCACTCCCAGCTGAAGGAAACATGGTGACATTGTGACACGTCCATTTGTATTTCTATGCCCCTGCAGACAACTCTGTGAGTCAACACTGATGTCCAAAATAATACTTCAAACACCCGTAACATTTATCTACTGTGGCCCCGAAAAGCTTCAGCTATCGACAGTATTTATTTATCGTGGCTCATAGCCAACTGTACATTGAGTATCTAAGGAAAGGTATAATGTAGACCCGCAGTCCAGTAGGGAAAAACAATCAATTAAAAATGGATAAATTGACATATGTGAAGCTAACTTAACTTTAGATTATTTTCTACTCAACAATTTACCTCATTACTATTGCCAATATGTAATTTCTCCAACAGTATACAAGTATCCTAACTTCTACCATGGTGTTTTCTCTATCTCCCTAAGATAACTATTCTAAAATAGTGCTGTTGATGTCGAACACCATAAAGGAAGTAACCAGTTGAGCGCAGGCTGGAGAGCTGTAGAAATGCTTAATCTGACATTTATTTCCAATCAGGTGGTTTTCCTTTAGATGATGCAAATCTGGTGTGAAGCGTCAAGCCTAGTCCAAGCTGTCAACAGTTGCTGAATTGCAAAAGCAAAGATCCATGACGGAGAGGAGGAGGAGGAGGCCAAGAACTCTGCCTGGCTGATGCCAGTAAACACACAAAACAAATGTCTCTCCACTTGAATAGGAAAATAAATAGTTATAAGCCTGACACACACACACATGCACACAATTGTGTGGACACACGCATACATAAGCATGCAATCGCACCCACGCGCACAAACATAGACACACACACACACACACACACACACAGTTCAATCTTCTTTGGCTCATTTTCAATAACCATATTTCAACTTGACTTGTTTGTCATTAAGTGTATGTTACAAACTCTTTACAAATCTGTTGACAGACTGTCGCACTAGCGAGTTACAATTGTTTGTTTGGCTCAACAGGCCGGCAGCATTGTCTCGTGGCAGAGAGCAGTTCTAAAAAATACTATGTGGCTGGCTAGCTGCAAACCGCTATCATAGAGAGGCTAGAGACTTCCAGAAAAGTGTGAGATCTAAAGTGGGGGGGGGGGGGTAATCCTCCAAGCAGAACTAACAAATGTCCTTTGTGGACAATACTGTCAGCCACAGCGAAAAAAGGAGAAGATATACACGTGTGTGTGTGTGTGTGTGTGAGTGAGTGTATGTGTGTGTTTCTTTCTTTCTTTACAGTGGGGATGCCGTGGTAATTATACCTTGTCCTTCAATAGTTGAGAGCAGAAAAACATCTGTGCCGATTCCCCTTTGTCATAAGCGATGCTCATTTGGGAGCAGACAAATCAGGGAACAATTTAAATAAACATAAAGCATACTTTATTTTCTCTGTTTGAGACGAGTCGGCTACAGGCCCCCTATTGGGCGGTTTGGCGATCCAGGCTTATAAAGGCAATCTCCCAAGTTATTATTCTCACCAATGTTTTTCCTCGTTACTCCAGAGTTTACGAGGAGGGTGCCGGTGTATTCCCAAAATGCCTTGCTAAAGAATGCAGGAAAAGCCTCTCTCTGACGTAATAAACATGTAGATTTTTAATAACCACAGCAGGGACTGGCGTCTCTGTGTTTTCAGACTCAAACACTGAAGATGATGAGAATCTTCCACTACGGGACAGTTAAGAGGATATTGTAGACGGAGACAGGGTCGTGTGTGTTTGTTTGTGTGTGTTAGGTTCTTTCCTTAGCCTGTGTGAGTGTGTGCGAGAGTGTGTGTGGTGTGTGTGCGTGTGTATGTGTGTGATGGGACTACTCTCGCTCCCTACTCATTAGCTACAGCCTGAGACCTGTCCCATCTCTGCCAACATTCAGAGAAAGATCCCCCATACACACATCAGGTTCCTTAAAACCTGGGTTGGGACTGAAATCAAATTAAAACCTACCAAAGCCATACATATTATAATTAGCCATGGACTCTCTTGGGTTTCATGTCCTGGCATGACATGGAGAACAATTGAACCTTTCTCAACTCAACCTTAACCTTTCTCACATCAAGGACATTGCAAAAAGTGAATGCCCCACTAAACCACACAAACGTCAATGTGTGACCACAAAAACATGAGACCATGTTGCATTAGCTTTGCCAGTAACTGTGACTACTAAGCTATAGTTCTTGATAATAATCATACAAAAATGACAAGCTATGCATCAGAGGGGCCCCCAACTGAGATGACATCACTTATTAGCCTACAGTCAGTGATAATCAGATGTGGCCCTACTGGTGTGTGAAAGCAGACGCGTCATGCCCATAGGGGGCATGTGCCTTGTCAGATTAGTCTTGTTTTTATTTTATTTTCTGATGTCAAATTAATTACTCAACTTAATTTTAAGCCCACATTTTTTCAAAACTACTGATAAAAGATCTGTCAGGCAACAAGTAACCCCCCATTCTCCCTAGTAAGTGGTTCCTTCCAACGTGTACCACAGAGGAGTGTTGAGTGACACACACAGCGTTTAATTAGATTTTACCTGCAGTGGTGGGCAGGACTTGCAGGAGGTATGTTTTTAAATGAATTTGATCAAGCTATGTAGCCTATTGGTTCCTTCTTGATGAATAAATAAAGCTACCATGTTTTATTGTTTATCTGTAATACTAGCCACCTAGCAATGTTATGAAGATGGTATTAGCTAGCCAGCTAGAGTATTTATTTTATAATAATATATTTTGTTTTTGTTTTTACTCAATCTGATTGGGTGGGCCAGGCATCCCCTCCATCCTCATGTAGGCCTACTTAATGCCTCTAAAATAATGGGTTCATGACGCCCCTGTGTGAGAGATCATGATAATCCATGTCTTGAACCACCTGCCGTGTTTGCTAACACAGCACACAGGTGACTCAGCAGTGCCTGGACAAGGTCAGGGGAAAAGGGTTTTGTTGCACATTAGTAGATAACCTCCTTCTCTCTCCCGGGATATAAAAAAAAACATAATTTTAAAAGAGTAGTAACAGTACACTATAATTACAGATATGTTTGTGGTAGACAAAAATTGAACATGAATTATTAACCGTCTGCGGGTTGTGTATTTAGTGGCAATTAAATCAGATTATTTTGTAGCCTATGTTAAATGAAATACATTGAGTTACACAACTCCTTCATTCAAAATACTATATTTTGCACATTGTTTGATCAATATGACCTAATTTACAAACTCCATATTTTTCAATCCCAAAGCATTTTTGCACATTATTAGGGTACATCTCATTATGAACTTTAAATACATTATTTTACACAACACTTTTTTCGGACTGTAATTCTGGACAATTTAGATATGGGACAAACGTTAATAGACTTCATGACCTGGTTAACAACACCTGAGCTCAGGTAATTACTAATCAATAACTCGGGTGCATACAGAGTTAACCTGTCACGATAGCGCCACGCGCTTCAGATCACTGGTGAAAAACTAAAGACGTGCGCTGAGGAGAGTCTCTGTTTCTCCACAGAACAATCCGTACGTTTCCACGTCGCGCACCACAACCAGCGGGAGAGTTAAGCTCTTTCCCGTCGTCGAACTTCTCATACACAGACACAAACGGGAAGAAACTCTGTCTAAAATCTAGGCTGACAGTGACACATTCTCTCTCACGCTGTCTTGTTCCACACGGAGGAGGAGGGGGGGTGTCAGCATAGCGACAGAGATATTCCCCACAAGACCACTGCTCGTTGGACTGACTGAGTCTGAGTCGTTGGGTGGCCAAGGTGGAGAGGGAGAAGCGACTGAGACCCTTTGATAATTCCCAACAGCTCCTCATATTTACATTGTCTTCTGCTCCGACCCGACCAGCGGTCTTCAGCATCGCTCTACCTGCGACTCCAGTTCACTTTATCCCGCACGCCTCCTGTCCTTGCGCGAAGAAAGCAGAAGCTCCCCAACCGACTGCCGAGGTGGAGACCCGGTCCTCGGAAAGGTAAGACAGTCTGAGTCTATTAATGGCGCAATTATACTCGAGTAGCCTAATTGTTTTCTAACAGACTTTCCAGGTGATCAAGGACACATGTGGGAAGTTTCGTTTAGTTTATTTTTCTCACCAAACATTTTACGCACATTGGAACGTGAGTGCGTCATTGAAATAATTAGCAAAGCTAATGGTTTTTGCCAAAGACATGCACTAAAATGTAGTTTTACGCAATGTGGTAGTAGCTTATGAAGACTTGCTACTTGGAGAGTAGTGCATGTGTGGGCATTGGAATGATAGGAAATGAAAGACAAGGCACCATTTTTCCGATGTGGTTACATCCTTCTGACAGCAAATCCATTGAATACCCATAATAGGACTTTTGACTTGGATAGGCTTTTTCCCCTTCCGTCATAATATGTCAACTGTAGTAAAACGGTGGTCTATTGACATCGTACCATGTTGATGTGACTAGGATGGTTTTCAATGGTTTTGCAGTTGTGGAATTTTTGCATTAAAAAAATCAATATGGTTTGTTGATACTACCTTGACAGTCCATAGAGAAGCGCAGGACTGATCGAGCTTCCATATGTCATTGTGGTCTTTGACCAAGCAGAAATCATATATCATTTTAGTTTCCTTCTTGAGATAGACCAAATAGTTATGCATAATCATATTCAGTATGCTGTGTAGGTCCGTATTGCTGCTCTATGAGGTGCACATATTGCAGACTACAATTGCTTAAAGTTTTTCCATTATAAAGATAATTACTTCTGACATTTTTCATCAGCAACTGTAGCCTATTGAATACATTTTGTATAAGTGACGTTGTGACTTAGGCTCATGGTCAAGGTCACTAGGCCTACTTTATACAGATTTTAAATGTTTTTGGAAGTCATTTCAACTGCAATATTTCCCTTGTTTGAATAGTCTGTACTTCTGAAGGCCCCGGGGTCAAACTTGAGTCAAATTTTCCCTCAAAAGCCTACTGCAGCATTTGTTTGGCGAGATCACCAATTCAAGCCTATTTATACTCTGATAACTTTTCTCTATTACACGTTTCACCATAGGCCTATGTGTCCTATAGCCTAGTATAAATGACACCTTAAATAAATCAAACATAGCACTGTGATCTATGAATACTGATTAGATATGAATATAAATTCACACAGCGCTATCTTATCGTCAGCATTCCTGCTCGAATGGATATATGTCTATGATCCTTGGTGTCATATGCGTTTTGACACAACTTTAGCATCTCTCTATTTCTCATACATTGTGGGTCCTGCATATTGGTCCCTGAGCACTAATTTACTAAATAATCTGTGATGAGAGAGAGAGAGAGAGAGAGAGAGAGAACTTCACTTCAACCTGAGCTGATAGTGTGCGCATGAATCTGCTGATTGGACATAGCAGCTGGGGCGCCGGAGAGGCTTTTTCCACAACCACAGTCCCCTGATAGATTAAGTCTGGGTTTCCTCCACTGTGTAATGGATTATCAATGTGCAGGATTCGTTTAGTTTATTACACCTCTGCTCATTAAGGGAAAGGAGAGAATGAATGAGAAGATCGCTGATCCCTTGTTTTTTCTGTTTTCTCAACTTGAGACGTATACCCAAACATTGCAATATGGATCGATTTGAATCCCTGGGTGCATCCCGAATGACATCCTAGGCCCTGTATGGTGCACTACTTTTGAGCAGAGGTCTCCTGAGCATCTGTGATTCAAATGGATCCCTATTACAATGGTACTGTGAACCAACCATCACGTACTGCCACAGAAATCCTTCATTTTTCTTGGCCATTTCTGTGTTTGTATTCTGAACACATGACGGCCGAGGCAGCTTTTGGTCCGACCGTCTGCCTTGTGTCTGCCCTATATTGCAGGTCCTGCAGTAATATAAAAGGAGAAGAAATGAGGTTGTGGGGAAGCTTGAATCCATCCTCTGAAGTCACCGTCACACTGCCCTCACCAGTGATGTGAGGGATTAAAGACTTATTGAGCGTTCAGGTGCCTCCAACCTTTAGGAAAGGCTTCTGAAGTTGGTTTAATTGCAGCCGGTGTGTGTGTGCGTGAGCGAGCGAGCTGTGTGTGTGTGTGTGTGAGAGAGAGAGAGAGAGCATGCGTGCCTGCGAACGATCGGTGTGTGTGTGTGTGTGTGTGTGTGTGTGTGTGAGGGAGCATGCATGTGAGCTAGCTGTGTGTTTGTGTGGTGAGCGCCGCTGACAGTCACACAGTCAGTCACCTTTGAGCAGGGCACTGATTGAAGGATTACACCTGTCCAATTAAAGGTTGTCTAATTAATACAGGGACAGAAAAGCAAACATTTAGCTATAGAGCTGATCAGCATTCTCTACAAGTCTCTGTCCCACAGGGTTCTCAGCCAATACATTCCTATAAGTAGTTTAAATACTACACAGTACTTCAGTCCATGATATACAGTATAACTGTGAGCTTTACATTGATGAGCAGAACATCACAGTGGTATATCGTGAGAGCATATCCTAAATTATCTTGTGTAACAGGGGGGGTTTGGCGATGGATAAGGAAAGTCAGGAGACTTGCTTTAACTCCCCAAACGAATGCCTAGGCTTTAGCTCCGCGGGCTAACAGTCTTGTGGTGTTCGGGGACCTAAGTTCGAATGGACTTACCTGTCGAGTTAGAGAAGCTTGGCCCCATTTCACATTGAATTCTCTCCAATGGCCTGGTGTGTGATTTGACATACAGCGATTGCGGCAGGTAAACGTCACCTGTGTGACCCCATTGTTCCTTAGCCTGTTCTGTCTGTGACTGCTGTCCTGTCCCTGTCTGACAGTGTTTCTGGGTACTCTGTCTATCTCCATTGTGAGGAGGCTAGCAGTTCTCGGAGCTTGACAAGCCGACTGAATTCTGGCTGTTATTCAGAGGTTCACTGAGTCAGTGGCTTACCACATCAATGGGAAGTATACCACTGTACAGACCTGCATGGAAGTAATGTTTGTTTTCTTTCTGGTGTCCTACCACTGTCATTGCTAAAGAGTTGTTTATCTTTTATTTATTTAGAAATGACCAATATGAAATCCTCTTTGCCTTACGTATCAAGATGCGGTCTAGTAGGATAACCAATCCACATACTTGTGTGGACCAATAGTAGTAACATGTACAGTCCACCGGATCATTAGTAGTAACATGTACACTTTACAGGACCAATAGTAGTAACATGTACACTTCACAGGACCATTAGTAGTAACATGTACACTTTACAGGACCAATAGTAGTAACATGTACACTTCACAGGACCATTAGTAGTAACATGTACACTTCACAGGACCATTAGTAGTAACATGTACATGTTGCTACAAATGATCGAGTGAACTGTAGAGTGTACATGATACTAATAATGGTCCTGTGAACTGTACATGTTATTACAAATTGTATCGTCAAGTGTACATGTTACTACTAATGGTCCTGTAAAGTGTACATGTTGCTACTAATGGTCCTGTGAACTGTAGAGTGTACATGTCAATACTAATGGTCCTGTAAAGTGTACATGTTACTACTAATCGTCCTGTAAAGTGTACATGTTACTGCTAATGGTCCTGGCAAAACGATCTGGAGACATAATACATCCACAACCGACAGCGAACCCAAAATAATCCCTCACAAACCTAAGCAGGCCTAACAGGCTTAAATAGACCATAAATCAAGAAACACAAAATAAACAGGTGCAACTAATAAGACTAAACCAACAGAAAAGGGAAAGGGGTTCGGTGGCGGCTAGTAGACCGGCGACAACGACCGCAGAGCGCCGCCCGAACAGGCAGGGGAGCCACCTTCGGTGGGAGTCGTGACAGTGCCGCCCCCCCCGACATGCAGCTCCAACAGAGCGCTGCCACCAGCCTCGAGGGCGACCCGGGGGCGAGGTGCCGGGCGATCCGGGTGGAGGCGGTGGAAGTCCCTCAGAAGTGAAGGGTCCAAAATGTCCCCCACCGGTACCCAGCACCTCTCCTCCGGACCGTACCCCTCCCAGTCTACGAGGTACTGTAGGCCCCTCACCCGGCGTCTTGAGTCCAGAAGGGCACGTACTGTGTACGCCGGGAACCCCTCGATGTCCAGAGGGGGCGGAGGGACCGCAGGCACCTCACCGTCTTGCAGGGGACCAGCCACCACCGGCCTGAGGAGAGACACATGAAACGAGGGGTTAATACGATAATAAGTAGGAAGCTGTAACCTATAACACACCTCGTTTATCCTCCTCAGGACTTTAAATGGCCCTACACACTGCAGCCCCAGTTTCCGGCAGGGCAGGCGGAGGGGCAGGTTTCGGGTCGAGAGCCAGACCCGGTCACCTGGTGCGAACACGGGGGCCTCACTGCGGTGCTGGTTGGCACTCTTCTTCTGCCATCCACTAGCCTGTCTTAAAGATTCCTGGACGGCTCTCCAGGTGTCCTTCGAGCGCTACACCCATTCCTCCACCGCAGGAGCCTCGGTCTGGCTCTGATGCCATGGCGCCAGGACCGGCTGGTAGCCCAACATGCACTGGAAGGGAGACATGTTAGTAGAGGAGTGGCGAAGCGAGTTCTGAGCGAGCTCCGTCCATGGGACGTACCTCACCAACTCACCAGGCCGGTCCCGGCAATACGACGCAGAAACCTACCCACATCCTGGTTTACTCTCTCCAACTGCCCATTATTCTCAGGGTGGAAACCTGAGGTCAGGCTGACCGAGACCCCGAGCCGTTCCATGAGTGCCCTCCAAACTCTGGACGTGAACTGGGTACCCCGATCAGAAACGATGTCCTCAGGCATCCCGTAGTGCCCTGAAGACATGGGTAAACAGAGCCTCTGCAGTCTGCAGGGCAGTAGGGAGACCGGGCAACGGGATTAGACGGCAGGACTTAGAAAACCGATCCACAACGACCAGGATAGTAGTACTTCCCTTAGACGGGGGAAGGTCGGTGAGAAAGTCCACTGACAAGTGCAACCACGGCCGTTGTGGAACTGGGAGGGGCTGTAACTTCCCTCTAGGCAGGTGTCGAGGAGCCTTGCTCTGAGCGCACACTGAGCAGGAGGAGACATAAAACCTCACGTCCTTAGCCAACGTGGGCCACCAGTACCTCCCCCTAAGACTCCACACTGTCCTCTCGATGCCAGCATGACCCGAGGAGGGTAGTGTATGGGCCCATCGAATCAACCTATCACGGACACTACGCAGCACGTAATGAACCCCTGCTGGACACTGAGGGGTTGCAGGTTCCAGCCGTGGTGCCATCAGACAAGAAGCTGGGAGGATGGGGGTCGGCTCAATGGACGCTCCTCGGTATCATAGAGGCGGGACAGCGAGTCGGCCTTCGTATTTTGGGAGCCTGGCCGATATGAAATCGTGAAATGAAAACGGGTAAAGAACATGGCCCACCTAGCCTGACGCGGATTCAATCTCCTCGCTGCCCGGATATACTCGAGATTACAATGGTCAGTCCAGATAAGGAAAGGGTGCTTAGCCCCCTCAAGCTAATGTCGCCACACCTTCAGAGCCTTGACTACAGCTAACAACTCCCGGTCCCCCACGTCATAGTTCCGCTCCGCCGGACCGAGCTTATTCGAAGAAAAAGTGCAAGGGCGGAGCTTTGGTGGCGTGCCCGAGTGCTGTGATAGCACGGCTCCCACCTCAGCCTCGGACGCGTCCACCTCCACTATGAATGCCAAAGAGGGGTCCGGATGCGCCAGCACGGGTGCGTCGATGAACAGCTCCTTCAGACGACTGAAAGCTCTGCCCGCCTCTGTTGACCTGCCGGCCCCCCCTTCAGCAGTGAGGTAATGGGAGCAGCCACCTGACCAAAACTCTGGATAAACCCCCGGTAGTAATTGGCAAACTCTAAAAACCGCTGCACCTCTTTTACCGTGGTCGGAGTCGGCCAATTACGCACGGCTGTAACGTGGTCACACTCCATCACCACCCCAGAGGTGGAAATGCCATAACCCAGGAAGGAAACGGCTTGTTTGGAGAACACACATTTCTCAGCCTTTACGTACAGGTCTTCCTCCAACAGTCGCCCTTAGTACCCTACGCACCAGAGACACGTGCGTGTGGCAGAATAGATCAGTATGTCATCGATGTACACTACCACTCCCTGCCCGTGCAGATCTCTGAGAATCTCGTCTACGAAAGATTGGAAAACGGCTGGAGCATTCTTCAACCCATACGGCATGACGAGGTACTCATAATGGCCCGATGTGGTACTAAATGTGGTCTTCCACTCATCTCCCCCCCGGATACACACCAGGTTATACGCACTCCTAAGGTCCAGTTTTGTGAAGAAACGCGCCCCATGAAATGATTCCACCGCCATGGCGATGAGAGGTAGCGGGTAACTAAACCCCACTGTGATTGAATTTAGACCTCTATAATCAATGCACGGGCGCAGACCTCCGTCCTTCTTCACAAAAAAAGAAGCTCGATGAGACGGGTGACATGGAGGGCCGAATGTACCCGTGTCCCAGATATTCAGTGACATATGTCTCCATAGCCACTGTCTCCTCCTGGGACAACGGGTACACGTGACGCCTTGGAAGTGCAGTGTTCTCCAGGAGGTTTATTGCGCAGTCCCCTCGTCGATGGGGTGGTAATCGGGTCGCCTTCTCCTTACAGAAGACGATAGCCAAATCGGCATATTTAGAGGGAATGCGCACAGTGGAAACCTGGTCTGGACTCTCCTCCATTGTCACACAGATGGAAACTCCAATGGATCCGTTGCCTCCCTGACCAGCCCTGACCCTAATGGTCGGCTATCTAAGGCGTGCACGGGGAAGGGTTGGTCTAACGACACCAGGGGAATCCCTAGCCTTAACGCAAGCCCACGATCCATGAAGTTCCCAGCTGCGCCTGAATCGACTAGCGCCTTATGCTGTAGAGAGGGAGAAAACCCAGGAAAATAAATTAACAAAAACATATGGCCGACAGGAAGCTCTGGGTGAGTCTGGTGCTGACTCACCTGGGGTGAACGAGGAGTGCTCTGCCTGCCGTCCCGACTCCCAGACGAGCTCCTCCAGCACCGATCGGCAGTGTGTCCTCTCCGACCACACCCGGGGCAGGAGGAACCTCCTCCTCAGGTCCCCCTCGATGCGGCCCCCACTAACTTCATGGGGAAGGGAGCAGGAGGGCCTGGAGGTGGAATCGACAGGGCCTGTTCTGGACACCCGCAGGCAGCCAGCAGGTTGTCCAGTCGAATGGACATGTCGATTAGTTCGAGGGAGAGGGTGGTGTCCCGACACGCTAGCTCCCTGCGGACGTCCTCCCGGAGGTTACAACGATAGCAGTCCATCAAGGCCCTATCGTTCCACCCCGCCCCTGCGGCCAAGGTCCGGAACTCCAGAGCAAAGTCCTGCGTGCTCCTCGTCTCCTGACGCAGGTCGAACAGCCGAACTGGGGGTAGTGATCCCTCGCGGAGTCTGGGCCATTCCACACTGCATTGGCCCACTCCAGGGCTCAACCCATCAGACAGGAGACGAGGACGCTCACGCTCTCCTCCCCCGAAGGAGTCGGATGAACGGTAGCCAGGTACAGCTCCAGCTGTAGGAGGAACCCCTGGCACCCAGCCGCCGTCCCATCGTACTCCCTGGGGAGCACTAGACGCAGGCCACTGGATCCGGATGCTGAAGAAGGGGTAGATGGTGCTGGTGGAAGAGGCTCTGGGGGTGAGACAGGGAGGCCACTCCTCTCCCATCGGTCCATCCTGTCCATCATCTGGTCCATAGCTGAACCACTCCGGTGGAGAATGGTTGTATGGTGGAGGACCCTCTCCTCCATCGATGGGAGAGGAGGTGTGGCTGCTCCTGCTGACTCCATGGCAGGTGCGGGATTCTGTCACAAGTTACTAGGAGTGGAAGGTAGGAGTCAGGCGCGGAGAACAGAGGGTTCAATAATAGATTATTTATTTCTCCGGCACAAAAACGGTCACGCCAAACACAGGGCGCAGAAACGCTGACCAGCCCAAACACACAGGGCCAAACGATCCGGAGAACAAAATACATCCACAACCGACAGTGAACACAAAATAATCCCGCACAAACCTAAGCGGGCCTAACAGGCTTAAATAGACCAGAAGTCAAGAAACCGGTGCAACTAATAAACCAAGGGAAAAGGGTTCGGTGGCGGCTAGTAGACCGGCGACGACGACCGCCGAGCGCCGCCCGAACAGGCAGGGGAGTCACCTTCGGCGGGAGTCGTGACAACAGGATCATTAGTAGTAAGTTGTACACTCTACAGGACTATTAGTAGTAACATGTACACTCTACAGTTCACAGGACCATTAGTAGTAATATGTACACTCTACAGTTCACAGGACCATTAGTAGTAACATGTACAATCTACAGTTCACAGGACCATTAGTAGTAACATGTACAATCTACAGTCCCCATGACCATTAGTAGCAACATGTATACTTCACAGGACAATTGTAGTAACATGTGCAGTTCACAGGACCATTAGTATCAACATTTATAGTCCACAGGACCATTAGTATCAACATTTATAGTTCACAGGACCATTAGTATCAACATTTACAGTTCACAGGACCATTAGTATCAACATTTACAGTTCACAGGACCATTAGTATCAACATGTATAGTCCACAGGACCATTAGTAGTAACATGTACACTCTACAGTCCACAGGAGCATTAGCAGTAACATGTACACTCTACAGTGCACAGGACCATTAGTAGTAACATGTACACTCTACAGTTCACAGGACAATTAGTAGTAACATGTGCAGTTCACAGGACCATTAGTATCAACATGTCCACTTCACAGGACCATTAGTAGTAACATGTACACTCTACAATCCACAGGACGATTAGTTGCAATATGTACAGTTCACAGAACCATTAGTAGTAACATGTACACTTCACAGGACCATTAGTATCAACATTTACAGTTCACAGGACCATTAGTATCAACATTTATAGTCCACAGGACCATTAGTAGTAACATGTACACTCCACAGTCCACAGGACCTTCAGCAGTAACATGTACACTCTACAGTCCACAGGACCATTGGTAGCAACATGTACAGTTCACAGAACCATTAGTAGCAACATTTACAGTTCACAGGACCATTAGTAGTAACATGCACTCTTCACAGGACCATTAGTAACGATATGTACACATCACAGGACCATTAGTAGTAACATGTACACTTCACAGTCCACAGGACCATTAGTAGTAACATGTACAGTCCACAGGATCATTAGTAGCAACATTTACAGTCCACAGGACCATTAGTAGTAACATGTACAGTCCACAGGATCATTAGTAGCAACATTTACAGTTCACAGGACCATTAGTAGTAACATGCACTCTTCACAGGACCATTAGTAACGATATGTACACATCACAGGACCATTAGTAGTAACATGTACACTTCACAGTCCACAGGACCATTAGTAGTAACATGTACACTTCACAGGAACATTGGTAGTAACATGTACACTTCACAGGACCATTAGTAGTAACATGTACACTTCACAGGACCATTAGTAGTAACATGTACACTTCACAGGACCATTAGTAGTAACATGTGCACTTCACAGGACCATTAGTAGTAACATGTACACTTCACAGGACCATTAGTAGTAACATGTACACTTCACAGGACCATTAGTAGCAACATGTGCACTTCACAGGACCATTAGTAGTAACATGTACACTTTACAGGACCATTAGTAGTAACATGTACACTTTACAGGACCATTAGTAGTAGCATGTACACTCTACAGTTCACAGGACAATTAGTAGCAACATGTACAGTCCACATTTTACAGGACCATAAATTAGCAACATGTACACTTCACACTTCACAGTTCACACAACTCTAGTATTCGTACTCATTAAGTGGGTGTTGTCCAGGGTCAATACCCTGAGTGTGTGATTTTGAGCTTTCCTTGGCCTTCAATCTAGAACACTGCAAGCCATGTCCATTACAGCCCAGCAGCAGGCAGTCAACAGTGACTGCCTTCCAAATGGCCCCCTATTCCCTTCATAGTGCAGCACTTTTGACCAGAGCCTCTTGCCATTTGGGACGTAGCCTGTCATTCCACAGGGGGCTAGACAATTGCAGTTTGACATTTATCTGCCAGGTCAAAGGTGATGCCATCACACGGTGACGTCATTTTGAATATTGAATAGCTTCTGTGTGTTAATGCTAGAGACGTACCATTTCTTGTAGTGGCTGCAGCTCAATCCCCTCTTTCTACCGATGTAAAGTTTGCACCTATTCAATAACATTGTTTGGCTCTATGACATCCAGAAGCTTTACGACAGTCATCCTAAGGTAACCAAGTACCAGGCTGTAAAAACAGTAAAAAGTTCAGAGGGGTCAAATGTGCCAGAAATAATGTTACCAAATATTGGTCTAAAACATTAATAAATTAAAAATTCCTACGCTTTCTTATATCTCTCAGATATAGGACAGACACTTCAAAACTTTGTTCCTTATGATACATTTTTTGACTTTCTGTTTTGCTGTTTATGAATGTGTTAATCAATGCGTTTCTATGGGCTATAGCAGTAAAGGCCAAATTCAATGTTTCATCATTTTTTTATATATATTTTTTTATACCTACGGTGGTCCTAATATTCAAAATCAAATGGCTAAATGATACATTTTATGACCATCTTAAAACAATTCCGTATGTTAGCTTAGTAGAGATTATGATCTAAGGGCTTAGACCTACAGAGGTTTTAATATCTGTACAATGGACTGACCAGTGTCTGGGGTGGCCATGTTGGATTTGAAAGAGCACTACCTGTATGGAAGGGAGATGAAGGGGAGGCTTGGATGGCTCGCTGTAATAACAGGGGACTGGATGTTTCAGTCTGCTTATAACTTAAATGATTCAGTGCAGAGGTTTATCTGTTCATGTATATATTCCCTATATTTAACTAGTATGTCAAGTTAGTAAAACTATTGCTTCCCAGACAAATTACATGTAGCACATACTGTACATTTTAGTATGAAGAAGCACCACTATTTTCAATGTCTTGTTTGCTGTATTCACAATCAAAACATTTTCTCCCCTGTTGCTATGCATGTTGGAATGGCATGTTTGGATTTGCAAGGCAAAGTATTCATAAAACCATCATTAACTTTCCCTGAACAAGCGATGTACTCCCATACTAATCAGTGTGTGTGCGATTGCGTGCCTGTGTAGATATGTGTGTGTGTACATCTGTACATATCTGAAATAGCTCGAGACAACATGACAGGCAGGTCTGCCAACAAAAATCAATACTACATTGCCCAGACTTATCCTAGACTCTTCCCTAGCATTTCTAATAGGAGATTCTGAGAGCCAACATGTTATTGTTTTTCCTCCCCCTCCTCCTCCTTGGCTGTGTCCTGAATGGCACCCTGTGCCTTATGTCGTGCGCTACTTTTGACAAGAGCCCTGAGGCCATGATCAAAAGTAGTGCACTATAATGGAATAGTGTACTATTTAGGACACAGACTTCTGCAGCTCTTCATACAGGACCTATTGCTTGTTATTTGCCCGTTTTCTGTCGCTGTGTGACCGAAAACTGATGACAAATTGATTGATGTCTGAACTGATTAGTTTCTCATTACGACCCAACAACAAAACGACTTATCTGAATTAACAACACGGAGCTAGCTAGAGACACTGAGACGCAGACTGAGAGAGACGTGTGGGGAATGAGAATGAAAGGCATCATTTAGCTTCTAGCGTTTTCCTTCAACTAATAAAAGGTAAACAAACTAACCTCGTTTGTTGCTATTGGAGAGATTTACTTTTGTACAATTCTGTATAGTCTCTGTCACACGGAGCAAAACTGGTGAACTCAAGAGCAGACTCAGACGAGGAGACTGGGATGAGGTAACCAAGGTATTTATTGAAACATGGGGGGAAGATTGAGTGCAGGCCAGTGCCTCAGGCAGGTTGCTAGACACCAGGTGGGATACCAGCAGATCCGCAGTCTCTCTGGAGGATGGAAGCTTGGAGAGGGGAATGAATTGAGCCGCTTTGGAAAATATGGCGATGATGATGAGGATGACTGAGTTACCGTTACAAGTCCAGAGCTATGTGTGACCAGGGGCGACTGGGTATGGGAAGAAGCCGAAGCAGACCGGAAGTGGGTTTGGTGGAGCTTTTGTTCTGGGCACAGACCGAGCAGGCTGAGACAAACTCAAAGACGTCTCTCTCCGTGGTGGGCCACCAAAAGCAGGAAGTTGACAGTCCGGTTCATGCCAGGGTGACAGGTGAGGTGAGTAGAATGGGCCCAGTGAAGAACTTCAGAGCGAACGGAATCTGAAACAAACAGAGCCTTTCTAAAACCGTTACCTGGGTCAGGCTGGTTCTGCTGAGCCTGGCGAATACGGGACTCGATCTCCCAGGAGACAGCGACAACAATGCAGGTGGATGGCATAATGGTCTCTGGCTCGGAACCTGTGTTGTCGACGGTGAACTGATGGGAGTGGGTGTCAGGCTTGGTATTCTTAGATCCGGGGCGATAAGTGAGTGAACAATGCCCACCTGGCCTGCCGGGAGTTAAGAAGTTTGGCGGTCTGGATGTTGGACAAGTCTTTGTGATCCGTCCACACAATGAAGGGGAGAACCGAGCCCTCCAACCAGTGACGCCACTCCTCAAGAGCCAGCTTCACAGCCAGAATTTCCCTTTTACCTATGTCGAAATTTCTTCCTGCAGGTGAGAGCTTGCGGGACAAGAAGGCACATGGGGGGAGCTTCTGATCAGAGGGTGATCGTTGAGACAGAACAGCACCTACCCCGGTGTCAGGGGCGTCCACCTCGATGACGAACTGGAGTTCTGGGTCTGGCTGGGTGAGGATCGGAGCAGAAGTGAAGTGGCTCTTGAGTTCCCGGAACGCTGCCTCTGCCTCAGGGGTCCAGTGGAACGGAGTGGAGGTGGGGGTGAGAGTGGTGAGAGGGGCTGCCAAACGACTGTAGTTACAGATGAAACGTCTGTAAAAATGAGCAAACCCCAGGAAATGCTGTAACTGCTTCAGATTCGAGGGCACAGGCCACTCTGTGACTGCCCTGACCTTGGCAGGGTCCATCCGTAACGGTCCTTGTGCAATTATGTAACCCAGGAAGGACACAGAGGAAGCATGAAACTCACATTTCTCAACCTTACAAAAAGCTTATTCTCCAACATGCATTGGAGAGCTTGGCGAACATGTTGCTGGTGAGCCTCAGGGTCCTTAGAAAAAATATGAATGTCATCCTCATAGACAAAAAAACAAAGCATCCAATCACATCCCTCAGAACGTCATTAACCAGGCTATGGAAAACAGCAGGGGCGTAAGTGAGACCAAATGGCATGACCAAATACTCAGTGTCTAAGTGGTGTTTTGAACACCGTTTTCCACTTGTCCCCCTCTCTGATGCGGACAAGGTTGTAGGCATTCCAGAGGCTGAGTTTAGTGAACACCGTGGCACCATGGAGGGGCGAAAAAGCAGAACTGATGAGTGTCAAGGGATACTTGTTCATAACAGTGATACTATTCAGCCCACGGAAGTCTATGTACTGCCTCAGTGACCCATCTTTTTTTCTTGACAAAGAAAAACCAGCCCCTACCAGAGAGGAAGAAGGTCTGACATGCAGCCAGGTAATCCTGGATGTATCCCTCCCTAGCCTCTTTCTCGGGGTGAGAGAGGTTATACACCGGCTACAGGTGAGAGGAGCTTCAGGCTGGAGGTCAATAGGGCAGTCGTATGGCCGATGAGGCGGCAGGGACAGGGTGTGGTGCTTGCTGAACACAGGAGCTAGATCGTCATGATCTGGAGGAACTGATGACAGGTCTGGGGGTTCTGGAATAGACTGGGGCACAGACAAGGCAGTGGGCAGGGCAGAATGTAGACAATTAGAGTGACAAAATGTACTCCAAGTGTTTAATCTTCCAGCAGTCCAGTCGCTCTGTGGGTTGTGCAGCTTTAACCAAGGATGGCCATGAACCGGTGGAGAGCGCGGGTATTCGATTATGTGGAGACTGATCCATTCCTGGTGATTCCCAGAGAGACGCAGGATGACCGGCACGGTCCTTTCACTGACACGGGTGAGGAGCTGTCCATTGAGAGCGTTGGCATCGAGGGGTGAATCGAGTGGAACAGTGTCTAGACCCAACTGGGTAACAACACCTCGGTCCAGGAAACTCTCGTCGGCAGCCGAGTCGATAAGGGCTTTGCCATACAAGAGTGCCATCTAGCAAGGGTCTGGGGGAAGATGGACCGGCTCTTTGGGCTCAACAGTATATCCCCCACAACTGTCGAGCCACCCCCTTTAGCTGGCCGCAGTGAACAGGTGGAGGTAAAGTGACCAACCTGGCCACAGTATAGGCAGCTCCTAGTGCTGACTCGCCACTGCCTTTCCCCGGGAGAGAGACGGGCCTGGTCGAGCCGTGTGGGTTCGGGTTCTGCCCTCTCTCTCCGACGCTCACGGAGACAGTTGTCGATGTGGATGGCGAGAGAGATGAACTCCTCGAGTCCATCAGGCTCATCCCTGGACACCAACTCATCCTTGATGGTCTCGGTGAGAGCGTTCTGGAATGCTCCCTGACGGGCCTCCTCATTCCAACCGCTCTCAGCAGCGAGGTTGCGAAACTCGTGGATTGATGAAATTATGGATTGGTGAAAATAGATAAATATGTTAGTAGAAAAATATGTGTGATATTGCCTTAGATGGATAATGACATTTTGGATTGGAGAACTTACTATAGAGATGCTTTGTTATTCGAAATAAATTGTTATTGCCATTGATCAAGGATTTAAATGTTGTGGTCTAGTGAAGGACGTAGTGTCTTCCATTCACACACTTATCCTACCCACAAGCACAAACCACTTTTCTCATGAACAGTAAAGTTAGGAGAACGTTTCCCAGTGCACAAACATCTCTGCCTCTGACTGCCTCCCATGGTCTTTAGGATGTTATGATATAAACTGAAGGACTGTACTTTTGTCTGTTTTAAAAAGCACAAGCCATGGTACTCTCCTAATGGCAGGTTTTATTTTCAGACTCACTTTTATTTATGTGCAGCAAAGTTTGGAAAACGTTTCTCTGTGCACTGACCTTTCTGTCACTTGTTGCCTCCCACGGCTATCGCCATGGTGATGCAGCAGAGGGTGAAAATTACCCAGATCCTTCAGCGATAATTGACTGTACAGTAAGTCTCAATGTATCCATTTCCATCACATCTGACATTTACTGTAGACGGTGACACCAGCACCACCTCTTTATATCAGTCCCTGTGTGGTTGTATGGTGATGGTTGACCCCAAGCCTGTTAGATAAGCACCATTTCCCTGTGACTCTGTCGTTTTTTAGAGAGGCGAAAACGATCTGTCTCTCGCCTTTTAAAATCTATGTTAAAAAGCTCCAGAGGGTCAGCTGTTGTCGGGCAGATGACATGTTAGTTGTTTTGGCATCTTTTAATAGGGAGATGTGTAGAAGCTGTGAAATACAGAACCTTTTTTTGTTCTGACTGTGTTGCATTGTACTTGACCCTGTGGAAAGGAATACGTAGCCATATGTCGCTATCTGTTGATTGTCATTAGAATTTATTTATGGGAACGTCTATAAACGGGACATTATTTGATTGATATCCAAATGGCTTACAGTAAAGCTCTAGCTGTACGCCAAGTTTCTTGGCAAAATGTCTAGTATTTTCCTGTCATGAATGAAATGAGTTGGAATTCGATCGAAGCTGGGAGCTTTAATTCTACATGGCAGGCAGGAAATTGTGGAGTCAAGCATAGTGTGCTAAAACAGCATTGAGGTCAACAGGGTTTTTCATACTTTGAAGACTAAAGATAGGCTGGGTGTACTGTGTAGACGAATGGGGAAGGTGAGGGTTATTAAAAAAACTATGGAAGGTGCGATAGCATCAGGATATGTGATACGTCTGGTTTAAATGAAAAATGTGTATCAGGAGGTCGTGCTTGGCAGATTCACTTTTATTGCCCCTTTTGAATGCTATGAGTTTGAGGAAAAAGAGCTTAGATTTTCCTTTAAGATTTGACCTTGATATATTACCAAATTAGTAGGGTCAGGTTGTTTTCTGCATTAGTCTTTTATTTTATTTGCTGAATAATTTTTACTTTGGAACATTCCTACTATACACATAACCCCTTTTGGAATCCAATTCAACATTTTACAAGAGTCAGAAGAGTTGATGGTGGAAATTCCGACAGCTAAGGTTGAAGCGCTGCCCCGAGGTCGAAGGCAGGTTCCATATCGGACATTTGACTCCCCCCCCCTCCAAAAATCTTCCAATCCCTTTGTGAAGGAGTATCAAACATTTCCCTCTAACTAGGTATGTTGAAAAAGAGATTCCCTCGACGCCAAAACCCCACCACCAAAACAAGAAATCCCCTCACGGCTCTAGCTCCAGCCTCCCAAACTTCCAAGCCTCCGTTTTCAGAAGCTTCACTGACATCCGCTGACCTTCAGGAACACCAAACATGCATTAATATTTAAATACTTTTCCTCCTTAACCCCTCGATCCACAGAGGTTAAACCTGAATTAAGTTCAAAACTGATTAATAGGAGATGGCACATTCTATGTGGCATTAATAACTAATGTAGAGTATTTCACCTTACCTTTGTTTCAGCATCATGTATCCAAGTTTTGCCCATTTTACTTTTTTTAAACATAAACAAACAAAAAAAGTTTATCAATTTAATGTACCTCTTTTGGAACACAGTTCAGTTTTGAGTAGAACATCAGCAATTAATGACAACTGCATTACCTCACCTACTGTTATCATTAACATAAACTGTGGGAGTGAGGTCAGTATGGGGTTAGCGAGGCTGGATCGGGTGTTTGTATGTGAAACAGTCTTAATCATTATCATTTCAGGCTCAATGTGTTGGTGGTCATTGATGTTATGGACTCAACTTGATGTGTCTTTTCCCCACTGTTTCTCCTTCTGCGCTGGGTATGTTCTTGATAGAATCTTACATTGTCATTAGTAGCCCTTGATCGCAACGAGGCAGACTATTTTTTTTTATTGAAATTTCAAGGAAATGTTCAGATAATATTTCATATTTAGGGGCAAAGTGATAGGACAACCAACATATTGAATTGACTGAAGTAAAGGATTGGACAGCCAAGAAATACAAATCTCTGATCTTGTAAGGTAGTAGTTTACTTGAACACATCTTCTCAGTCTTCTCCCACGTGACTGTGCAGAAATAGATAGGAGAAAGAAAATGGTGACTGATTGTCTCGTGTCTGTTTAGGCAAATCTGTTAACTTAACTGGGTGAAAGGAATTCAAGTATGGGATTTTGCGAATGGAGTGATGGTGCTCATTTGACTTACGGATGATGTATGATTGGACTATATGTAATTGTGTGTGTGTGTGTGTGTGTGTGTGTGTGTGTGTGTGTGTCTCAAATACTTGCTGTCAGTCTTGAGCTGTGACAGATGATGGAAGTTATCACAACTTGATGAGATATCCGTTTATATGAATATTCCAGGAAGATACGCTACTAACAATGGTGACGATAATAATAACTATAAAAATCTACATTTGTCATTAGCTGTGAATTGGCATTGGCATTTTTAATTCAACATTGGCCCAAATGCCCCCCTGGAGCGCTCCTCCCCAAAATATGATCCATGGTGATTATACTGCTTGCATCGCCCCTTGATTCAAAACAAAGTGAAACGCTGTCTCATTTGTTTCAATCGCTCCCCTTAATGTTGGCCAAACCGCTAGCCATCTCCATAGGGCAAATGGGTTATCTACGGATTCTAAGCCTTCATTTTTTACACCCAATTTAGCACTTTGCACGTTTTCTATAACGCAAAATCAATTATTAACATTGACCCAACGACATTGATGTATTTAGGGCTTTGAAGAGCTTCGCTGAAAAAAAATGTATTCTCAATCCTCGTGCTCATCCTCCTGACCGAATCCAAAACAGAAAACTGACATTGATGATACACATATTATCACTTCCCAAGCACCTTGTTACCGGATGCTACGCGGCTCCAATTTAGGCCTTGAGTAATTACCATTGGGCAGGCTTCTCGGCTAATAGTGACCCAAAAACGGTTGATAATTGAAGCAGTATGAATGAAGCCAAGCCCTTAATTATGGCTCCCTCCTTAAAATAGAATTTGATAAATGCAGGCTTTGTGACTCATATTGAGGATGCTTCCTGTTTATCTTCTGTCAGATAGGAGCAGAGGATGGATTCATTTCAGTCGGGTATTCTGATCTATTTGTTTTAACTCAAAGATACTATGTTGTTAAAGCTTGTTTTTATTTTATTTGGCGTTGTCGGAAGACTACAGTTTAGAGGGGTTCCCTGCCTGACTTTTACATTCATGACTGTAAGTCGCTTTGGATAGAATGGCATATGATTTTCAATATTGTTTTGTGTGTTTACATTTTATAGATGTGGGTTTTACAATATAAATACACTTTATTAAGTACCCCTCTATTCTTCTCAGCTTCAAATGATTCTAGTGAAAGTTTGTAAAATAACAGTGAGTGATGACTAGAAGTTTGAAGACTTATTTTGTTTGCTCAACCCAATGCCACTTTAAAATCTCCCCAGCATTACAGCCGAGGCTGGGATAATGCAGTATTATGAATTACACATAGAAAGTCCAGCTAGAATCAATAGTCTATCTTTTTTTCGATGTCTGGAATTGGATGCCACCGTCGGTTGATGAATGGAGGATCCACGGTCGGCTTTAATATTTCATGTTTGTTTCTGGCAACTAGGTTTTTTGCCTCAACAACATAAGCAATATCTCAGACCCTATGCCTTTCAAAAAGTTTATTTTTCCTGCCAATGTGATTGAACCAGGGAAACTCCGAGATGAAGTTCGAATGAGTTGTACTGTTCCTGTTCCTGTTCCTGGCCCTTTAAAAGGTTGCAGTGAGCACCCCAACCAGTGGGTGGCAGTAGCACACTGGGGGCTCTCTTAAAGCTCACTGACGGAGTGGAGTTAGAGGCATTACATTGTCTGGGCTGCATCTCAATAGTCTACAGTGGCTTCCTCTTCTCCTTCATCTGGACTGACGTGAAATCACAATAGAGGTGAAAACAACATTTTGATGGAATTTTATTGACTCCTTCATGTCAGATACACCGTTGTGTGGTATTTTCACAAGTATGTGTTGAATACAGAAAGCTTTCCCCTGTAGCCTAGTCAGTTTGTGATCCGTTGGCATTGCTGAAGTATAGATGGGAAAATGTATTTATTGTAATGCTGAGCATAACAATCCATGCCCAAATGATTTTGACATTGTGCGGAGCGCACTTTGCAGCCAAAGTGTTACAGTGTACTGAAAACATGAATGTCCTTTCAAAGCGTTCTTGTATTGAGTATCAGTGAAACATCCCATCAGCATCACCAGTTCTGGGTAGCACCCAGAACATGTCTTACCCTCCGGTAGCTTACATTATGCATTATCACCGACAGGTAACGCTCGAACGAGTGACATTACCGTCTTTGATAAATTGTTTTTAAATCTGCTCGTAATTTCATTTGCAGTAAATTTCCACAACTCTGAGAGCAGTCATCCTTTCCCGCGGATCAGCTTACATGACCTCCATCTCTACTCCTAACTATGTTAGACCCCAAACTAGAGTGGTCATTAAGCTTGGTTTTCATCCTCTCCTCCTCTTCCCCCTCTCACTCCCTCTTTTTCTCTCTCTCACCATCTCTCTCTACGTCTCTCCCACGTTTCTCTGATCATATAAACTCAGCAAGAAAAGAAATGTCCCTGTCTTTCAAAGATAATTCGTAAAAATCCAAATAACGTCACAGATTGTAATTGTAAAGGGTTTCAACATTGTTTCCCATGATTGTTCAATGAACCATAAACAATTAATGAACATGCACCTGTGGAACGGTCGTTAA
Organism: Oncorhynchus tshawytscha; assembly: GCF_018296145.1. Classification (NCBI taxonomy): domain Eukaryota; kingdom Metazoa; phylum Chordata; class Actinopteri; order Salmoniformes; family Salmonidae; genus Oncorhynchus; species Oncorhynchus tshawytscha. The sequence goes on along the minus strand of NC_056462.1, from coordinate 11,850,263 downwards.
GACACTAACAGCTTACAGACGGTAGGCAATTAAGGTCACAGTTAGGAAAACTTAGGACACTAAAGAGGCCTTTCTACTGACTCTGAAAAACACCAAAAGAAAGATTCCCAGGTACCCTGCTCATCTGCGTGAACGTGCTTTAGGCATGCTGTAAGGAGGCATGAGGACTGCAGATGTGGCCAGGGCAAAAAATGTCTGTACTGTGAGACGCCTAAGACAGCGCTACAGGGAGGCAAGACAGACAGCTGATCATCCTCGCAGTGACAGACCACGTGTAACAACACCTGCACAGGATCGGTACATCCGAACATGACACCTGTGGGGCAGGTACAGGATGGCAACAACAACTACCTGAGTTACACCAGTAATGCACAATCCCTCCATCAGTGCTCAGACTGTCCGCAATAGGCTGAGAGAGGCTAGACTGAGGGCTTGTAGGCCTGTTGTAAGGCAGGTCCTCACCAGACATCACTGGCAACAACGTCGCCTATGGGCACAAACCCACCATCGTTGGACCAGACAGGACTGGGAAAAAGTGCACTTCACTGACGAGTCGTGGTTTTGTCTCACCAGGGGTGATGGTCGGATTCGCGTTTATCGTCTAAGGAATGAGCGTTACACCGAGTCCTGTACTCTGGAGCGGGATCGATTTGGAGGTGGAGGGTCCGTCATGATCTGGGGCGGTGTGTCACAGCATCATCGGACTGAGCTGGTTGTCATTCCAGGCAATCTCAACGCTGTGCGTTACAGGGAAGATATCCTCCTCCCTCATGTGGTACCCTTCCTGCAGGCTCATCCTGACATAACCCTCCAACATGACGATGCCACTATCCATACTGCTCGTCCTGTGCGTGATTTCCTGCAAGACAGGAATGTCGGTGGTCTGCCATGACCAGCGAAGAGCCCGGATCTCAATCCCATTGAGCACGTCTGGGACCTGTTGGATCGGAGGGTGAGGGCTATTCCCCTCAGGAATGTCCGGGAACTTGCAGGTGCCTTGGTGGAAGAGTGGGGTAACATCTCACAGCAAGAAGTGGCAAATCTGGTGCAGTCCATGAGGAGGAGATGCACTGCAGTACTTAATGCAGCTGGTGGCCACACCAGATACTGACTGTTACTTTTGATTTTGACCTCCCTTTGTTCAGGGGCACATTATTCCATTTATGTTAGTCACATGTCTGTGGAACTTGTTCAGTTTATGTCTCAGTTGTTGAATCTTATGTTCATACAAATATTTACCCATTTTAAGTTTGGGGGAGGATGTTTCTTTTTTTGCTGAGTTTATCTATCCTCTCTCTCCACTCATTTGCTCTCTCTCTCCACTCACTCTCTCGCTCTACCCCTTTTTCTCTCCCCCTCTCTCCTCCCTCTTTCTCTCCCCATACCTCTCTATCCCCCTCTCTCTTCTTTCTCTACCCCCCATCCCCCCTCTCTTCTCTTACTCTCCCCCTCTTCTCTCTACCTCTCTCTCCTCCCACTCTCTCCTCTCCCCTTCTCTCTCCTCCCTCTCCCTCCTCTCCTTCTCTCCCCTCTCTCTCTCCCTCTTCTATCTCTACACCGTCACTATCTCTCTCTACCCCTCTCGCTCACCCTCTCTCTCGCTCTCTCTATCTCTCTTCTCTCTCGCTCTCTCTATCTCTCTTCTCTCTCACCCTCTCTCTCTCTCTCTCTCTCTCATATGTCTCTATCCCCTCCCACTCTCTCCTCTCCCCCTATCTCCTCCCTCTCCCTCTCCTTCTCTCCCCTCTCTCTCTCTCTCTTCTATCTCTACACCGTCACTATCTCTCTCTACCCCTCTCGCTCACCCTCTCTCTCGCTCTCTCTCTATCTCTCTTCTCTCTCTCTCACTCTCTCTCTCTCTCTCTCTCTCTCTCTCTCATATGTCTCTATCCCCCTCTAAATCTAACTATCCTTTTCTCTCTCCCCCTTTCTACCTCTCTCTCCCCCTTTCTCTCTCCATATCTCTCATTCTTTTCTTTATCTCTCTATCCCCTCCCTCTCTTCTCTCCCTCTTCTCTCCACCCCCCTCTCCCTCTACTCCGGGTGAGTAATGTTGGTAAAATGTGTAATGGAGGAGCCTTTCTCTCATTGTTGTATTAGTTTTCAGGCTGGGTGGCGATGCATCAAAACATAAAGCATTTTGGGCCTCGTTAAGGAGCCATTATGAGATGAAGACTGCGGAGCGGTCGCATAATCCACAAGATGAATGTGTAAACGATCCGACTAACGATTCACCGCGCAAACCGCGTTAGGACAGACCTAGAACCCCTGTCCTGGTTGAAAGGGAGAGTAAGAGGGGAGCGAGAAACGTCTCTTCTTAACGTATTGCCCTGCTGAAAGCTGCTACCGCTTTAGCGATTGACAGGAATCTTCTATGGCAGGGCTAAACTCAGTACTGGGGCCTCCCAAGGGTGCATATTTTGTTTTTTGTCCAAGCACTAACACAGCTGATTCAATCAAATGAGCTCGATGAGTTGGTTATTTGAATCAGCTGTGTAGTGCTAGGGCAAAAAACTCAAACTTGCACCTGTTGGAGGCCCCAGGACCGGGTTTGGGAAACCGTGGTCTGTGGAATCCTGTGTTTTAGGACAGAACCTGGCCCTGGAGGAGGGAGAAGCGAGTAGCATTCCTCGTTTCAACGTGTCGCCCCCTGAAAGCCGTTACCCGCTCTGGCCCGCCCGCGTTAGGGAAGCATGTTATCATCCACTGAACAATTGACGGGAATGATCTACAGCATCTCGCCCCCTACATTCTCTCTACTAAACTGACATTGAATCCTTGATGCAACTCTAGTTTTGATTCATACAATTGTGTTGTTAGGCAATATCACGTACACTGTTGTCAGTGCTTAGCAAATGAAACCAATGTTACGAAATTCAAGTAACACACCATTAAAACTCTCATTAACCGCTAATAAATAATGCATTGTATTTTCATGAAAGAAACTGCATAAATCAGGAATCCATTAAATAAATTGTATACAAAAACGAGTTTCCCACAGATGTATAGCCTATTTATGATCATACCAGATTATCTTATGTAAATGTGAACGCCTGAAAACTCAGTTTATCAGTAGTTTAGGTCTTATTCATTTCAATCCTGCCCTGAAAAGTGCATAACTGTGTAAACTAATTTGAGCAATGGGTTGGAAGGAGATACGCGGCGTGAATACATTAACACATTTAACGTCAACATCACAGCTCCGAGTACAGCAGGTAGCACTACATCGATAAGTATCTAACTAACTGTCTTGTTCCATATCCTCCTGTGTAGGCATGCATGTATGTCTTTGCCTTGTTCTCATTAGCAAACACACTTGTCGCTTGACCCAAATCATTAAATTGTATTTTCTACCAGGCATTGATTCATTATGAATCTGGGTTCAATGAAACACATACAAATGGAAGGCCACAAACTATGTCTGGGAAGACTCGCGCACACACAAAGACACACACACGCATAGACACACACACACACACGTGCGCGCGCGCACACACACACTCTGTCCGTTCACACACACTCCCTCCGTCCCCACTCTCCGTCTGTCCCCACTCCCTCCGTCCCCACTCCCTCCGTCCCCACTCCCTCCGTCCCCACTCCCTCCGTCCCCACTCCCTCCATCCCCACTCTCTCCGTCCCCACTTCCTCCATCCGTCCCCACTTCCTCCATCCGTCCCCACTCTCTCCGTCCGTACCCACTCCCTCCGTCCCCACTCTCTCCCTCCGTACCCACTCTCTCCCTCCGTACCCTCTCCCTCCGTACCCACTCCCTCCGTACCCACTCCCTCCGTCCCCACTCTCTCCGTCCACACTCTCTTCGTCCCCACTCTCTCCGTCCCCACTCTCTCCGTCCCCACTCTCTCCGTCGTCCCCACTCTCTCCCTCCGTCCCCCTCTCTCCCTCCGTACCCACTCTCTCCCTCCGTACCCACTCTCTCCCTCCGTCCCCACTCTCTCCGTCCCCACTCTCTCCGTCCCCACTCTCTCCGTCCCCACTTCCTCCATCCGTCCCCACTTCCTCCCTCTGTCCCCACTCTCTCTGTCCCCACTCCTCCCTCCGTCCCCACTCTCTCTGTCCCCACACTCATCTTCCGTACCCACTCCCTCTGTCCCCACTCTCTCTGTCCCCACTCTCTCCTTCCGTGCCCACTCCCTCCGTCCCCACTCTCTCTGTCCCCACTCTCATCTTCCGTGCCCACTCCCTCCGTCCCCACTCTCTCTGTCCCCACTCTCTCTGTCCCCACTCTCTCCCTCCGTGCCCACTCCCTCTGTCCCCACTCTCTCCTTCCGTACCCACTCCCTCCATCCCCACTCTCTCCGTCCCCACTCTCTCTGTCCCCACTCTCTCTGTCCCCACTCTCTCCGTCCCCACTCTCTCTGTCCCCACTCTCTCCTTCCGTACCCACTCCCTCCGTCCCCACTCTCTCTGTCCCCACTCTCATCTTCCGTCCCCACTCTCTCCGTCCCCACTCCCTCCGTCCCCACTCTCTCCGTCCCCACTCTCTCGTCCCCACTCTCTCCGTCCCCACTCTCTCCGTCCCCACTCTCTCGTCCCCACTCTCTCCGTCCACCCACTCCCTCCGTCCCCACTCTCTCCCTCCGTGCCCTCTCTCCCTCCGTACCCACTCCCTCCGTACCCCTCCATCCGTCCCCACTCTCTCCGTCCCCACTCTCTCCGTCCCCACTCTCTCCGTCCCCACTCTCTCCGTCCCCACTCTCTCCGTCCCCACTCTCTCCGTCCGTCCCCACTCTCTCTCCGTCCGTCCCCACTCTCTCCGTCCGTCCCCACTCTCTCCCGTCCGTCCCCACTCTCTCCCTCCGTACCCACTCTCTCCCTCCGTACCCACTCTCTCCCTCCGTACCCACTCTCTCCTTCCCCACTCTCTCCGTCCCCACTTCCTCTATCCGTCCCCACTTCCTCCCTCTGTCCCCACTCTCTCTGTCCCCACTCCTCCCTCCGTCCCCACTCTCTCTGTCCCCACACTCATCTTCCGTGCCCACTCCCTCTGTCCCCACTCTCTCTGTCCCCACTCTCTCCTTCCGTGCCCACTCCCTCCGTCCCCACTCTCTCTGTCCCCACTCTCATCTTCCGTGCCCACTCCCTCCGTCCCCACTCTCTCTGTCCCCACTCTCTCTGTCCCCACTCTCTCCCTCCGTGCCCACTCCCTCTGTCCCCACTCTCTCCTTCCGTACCCACTCCCTCCGTCTCCACTCTCTCTGTCCCCACTCTCTCTGTCCCCACTCTCTCTGTCCCCACTCTCTCTGTCCCCACTCTCTCCTTCCGTACCCACTCCCTCCGTCCCCACTCTCTCTGTCCCCACTCTCATCTTCCGTACCCACTCCCTCCGTCCCCACTCCCTCCGTCCCCACTCTCTCCGTCCCCACTCTCTCCGTCCCCACTCCCTCCGTCCCCCCTCCCTACATCCCCACACTCTCCCTCCGTCCCCACTCCCTACATCCCCACACTCTCCCTCCATCCCCACTCCCTCCGTCCCCAGCACTCTCCCTCCGTCCCCACTCCCTCCGTCCCCACTCCCTCCGTCCCCCTCCCTACATCCCCACACTCTCCCTCCGTCCCCACTCCCTCCGTCCCCACACTCTCCATCCGTCTCCACTCCCTCCGTTCGTCCCGACTCTCTCCGCCCATCCCCACTCTCTCTGTCCCCACTCCCTCCGTCCCCACACTCTCCATCCGTCCCCACTCCCTCCGTTCGTCCCCACTCCCTCCGTCCCCACACTCTCCATCCGTCCCCACTCCCTCCTTCCGTCCCGACTCTCTCCGCCCATCCCCACTCTCTCCGTCCCCACTCCCCCCATCCCCACACTCTCCGTCCATCCCCACTCCCTCCGTCCCCACATTCTCCGTCCGTCCCGACTCCTCTGTCCCCACTCCCTCCGTCCACACACTCTCCCTCCGTCCCCACACTCTCCCTCCATCCCCTCCATCCATCCCCCTCCCTCCATCCCTCCATCCATCCCCACTCCCTCCATCCCCACACTCTCCGTCAGTCCCGACTCTCTCCGTCCATCCCCACTCCCTCCATCCCCACTCCCTCCATCCCCACACTCTCAGTCCATCCCCACTCCCTCCATCCCCACACTCTCAGTCCATCCCCACTCCCTCCATCCCCACATTCTCCATCCGTCCCGACTCCCTCCGTCCATCCCCACTCCGTCCGTCCCCACTCCCTCCGTCCCCGCTCCCTCCGTCCTCACACTCTCCCTCCGTCCCCACACTCTCTGTTCGTCCCGACTCTCTCCGTCCATCCCCACTCCCTCCGTCCCCACTCCCTCTGTCCCCACTCCCTCCGTCCACACACTCTCCATCCGTCCCCACTCCCTCCGTCCCCACATTCTCCGTCCATCCCGACTCCCTCCGTCCCCACACTCTCCGTCTGTCCCCACTCCCTCTGTCCCCTCTCCCTCTGTCCCCACTCTCTCCCTCTGTCCCCACTCTCTCCTTCAGTCCCCACACTCTCCGTCTGTCCCCACTCCCTCTGTCCCTCTCCCTCTGTCCCCACTCTCTCTCTCCGTCCCCACTCTCTCCGTCCCCACTTCCTCCATCCGTCCCCACTCCCTCATCCCCACTCCCTCCGTCCCCACTCCCTCATCCCCACTCCCTCCGTCCCCACACTCTCCCTCCATCCCCACTCCCTCCGTCCCCACACTCTCCGTTCGTCCCCACTCACTCCGTGACCACACTCTCCATCCGTCCCCACACTCTCCGTTCGTCCCGACTCTCTCCGTCCATCCCCAGACTCTCCGTTCGTCCCGACTCTCTCCATCCATCCCCACTCCGTCCTTCCCCACTCCCTCCGTCCCCTCTCCCTCCGTCCCCACACTCTCCCTCCGTCCCCACTCCCTCCGTCCCCACACTCTCCGTTCGTCCCGACTCTTTCCGTCCATCCCCACTCCCTCCGTCCCCACTCCCTCTGTCCCCACTCCCTCCGTCCACACACTCTCCATCCGTCCCCACTCCCTCCGTCCCCACACTCTCCGTCAGTCCCGACTCTTTCCGTCCATCCCCACTCCCTCCGTCCCCACTCCCTCTGTCCCCACTCCCTCCGTCCACACACTCTCCATCCGTCCCCACTCCCTCCGTCCCCACACTCTCCGTCAGTCCCGACTCTGTCCGTCCATCCCTACTCCCTCCGTCCACACTCTCCATCCGTCCCCACTCCCTCTGTCCCCACTCCCTCCGTCCACACACTCTCCATCCGTCCCCACTCCCTCCGTCCCCACACTCTCCGTCAGTCCCGACTCTCTCCGTCCATCCCCACTCCCTCCATCCCCACTCCCTCCATCCCCACACTCTCCTCCATCCCCACTCCCTCCGTCCCCACACTCTCCATCCGTCCCCACTCCCTCCGTCCCCACACTCTCCGTTCGGCCCCACTCCCTCCGTCCCCACTCCCTCCGTCCCCACTCCCTCCGTCCCCTCTCCCTCCGTCCCCACACTCTCCCTCCGTCCCCACTCCTTCTGTCCCCACTCCCTCTGTCCCCACTCCCTCTTTCCCCTCTCCCTCCGTCCACACACTCTCCATCCGTCCCCACTCCCTCCGTCCCCACACTCTCCGTCCGTCCCCACTCCCTCCGTCCCCACTCCCTCCGTCCCCACACTCTCCGTTCGTCCCGACTCTTTCCGTCCATCCCCACTCCCTCCGTCCCCACTCCCTCCGTCCCCACTCCCTCTGTCCCCACTCCCTCCGTCCACACACTCTCCATCCGTCCCCACACTCTCCGTCAGTCCCGACTCTCTCCGTCCATCCCCCTCCCTCCATCCCCACTCCCTCCATCCCCACACTCTCCTCCATCCCCTCTCCGTCCATCCCCACTCCCTCCATCCCCACTCCCTCCGTCCCCACACTCTCCGTCCATCCCCACTCCTTCCATCCCCACACTCTCCTCCATCCCTCTCCGTCCATCCCCACTCCCTCCATCCCCACTCCCTCCATCCCCACTCTCCTCCATCCCCACTCTCCATCCGTCCCCACATTCTCCGTCCGTCCCCACTCCCTCCGTCCCCACACTCTCCGTCTGTCCCCACTCCCTCTGTCCCCACTCCCTCTGTCCCCACTCCCTCTGTCCCCACTCCCTCCGTCACCACTCCCTCTGTCCCTCTCCCTCCGTCCCCACTCCCTCCGTCTCCACTCCCTCCGTCCCCACACTCTCCATCCGTCCCCACTCCCTCCGTCCCCACACCCTCCGTTCGTCCCCACTCCCTCCGTGACCACACTCTCCATCCGTCCCCACTCCCTCCGTCCCCACTCCCTCCGTCCCCACTCCCTCCGTCCCCACTCCCTCCGTCCCCACTCTCCCTCCGTCCCCCTCCTCCTTCTGTCCCAACTCCCTCTGTCCCCACTCCCTCTTTCCCCACTCCCTCCGTCCCACACTCTCCATCCGTCCCCACTCCCTCCATCCCCACACTCTCCGTCCGTCCCCACTCCCTCCGTCCCCACTCCCTCCGTCCCCACACTCTCCGTTCGTCCCGACTCTTTCCGTCCATCCCCACTCCCTCTGCCCTCCGTCCCCCACTCTCCGTTCTCCCTCCGTCCCACACTCTCCATCCGTCCCCACTCCCTCCGTCCCCACACTCTCCGTCAGTCCCCACTCCCTCCGTCCCCACACTCTCCTCCATCCCCCCCTCCTTCCCTGTCCCCACTCCCTCCGTCCCCCACTCCTTCTGTCCCCACTCCTTCTGTCCCCGTTCTCCTTCTGTCCCCACTCCTTCTGTCCCCACTCCCTCTGTCCCCACTCCCTCTGTCCCCACTCCCTCCGTCCACACACTCTCCATCCGTCCCCACTCCCTCCGTCCCCACACTCTCCGTCAGTCCCGACTCTCTCCGTCCATCCCCACTCCCTCCATCCCCACTCCCTCCATCCCCACACTCTCCTCCATCCCCACTCCCTCCGTCCCCACACTCTCCATCCGTCCCCACTCCCTCCGTCCCCACACTCTCCGTTCGGCCCCCTCCCTCCGTGACCACACTCTCCATCCGTCCCCACTCCCTCCGTCCCCTCTCCCTCCGTCCCCACACTCTCCCTCCATCCCCACTCCCTCTGTCCCCACTCCCTCTGTCCCCACTCCCTCTGTCCCCACTCCCTCTTTCCCCACTCCCTCCGTCCACACACTCTCCCTCCGTCCCCACTCCCTCCGTCCCCACACTCTCCGTTCGTCCCGACTCTTTCCGTCCATCCCCACTCCCTCTGCCCATACTCCCTCCGTCCACATACTCTCCATCCGTCCCCACTCCCTCCGTCCCCACACTCTCCGTCAGTCCCCACTCCCTCCATCCCCACTCCCTCCATCCCCACACTCTCCTCCATCCCCTCTCCGTCCATCCCCACTCCCTCCATCCCCACTCCCTCCATCCCCACACTCTCCTCCATCCCCACTCCCTCCGTCCCCACATTCTCCGTCCGTCCCCACTCCCTCCGTCCCCACACTCTCCGTCTGTCCCCACTCCCTCTGTCCCCACTCCCTCTGTCCCCACTCCCTCCGTCACCACTCCCTCTTTCCCCTCTCCCTCCGTCCCCACACTCTCCATCCGTCCCCACTCCCTCCGTCCCCACACTCTCCGTTCGTCCCCACTCCCTCCGTGACCACACTCTCCATCCGTCCCCACTCCCTCCATCCCCACTCCCTCCGTCCCCACTCCCTCCGTCCCCACTCCCTCCGTCCCCTCTCCCTCCGTCCTCACACTCTCCCTCCAGGTCCCCAATCCTTATGTCTCCACTCCCTCTGTCCCCACTCCCTCTGTCCCCACTCCCTCTTTCCCCACTCCCTCCGTCCAGACACTCTCCATCCGTCCCCACTCCCTCCGTCCCCACACTCTCCGTCCGTCCCCACTCCCTCTGTCCCCACTCCCTCCGTCCACACACTCTCCATCCGTCCCCACTCCCTCCGTCCCCACACTCTCCGTCAGTCCCGACTTTCTCCGTCCATCCCCACTCCCTCCATCCCCACTCCCTCCATCCCCACACTCTCCGTCCATCCCCACTCCCTCCGTCCCCACATTCTCCCTCCATCCCCACACTCTCCGTCCATCCCCACTCCCTCCGTCCCCACATTCTCCGTCCATCCCCACTCCCTCCATCCCCACTCCCTCCATCCCCACACTCTCCGTCCATCCCCACTCCCTCCGTCCCCACATTCTCCGTCCGTCCCGACTCCCTCCGTCCCCACACTCTCCGTCTGTCCCCACTCCCTCTGTCCCCACTCCCTCTGTCCCCACTCCCTCCATCCCCACTCCCTCCATCCCGACTCCCTCCGTCCCGACTCCCTCCGTCCCGACTCCATCCGTCCCCACACTCTACCTCCGTCCCCACTCTGTCCTTCCCCACTCCCTCCGTCCCCACACTCTCCGTCCATCCCCACTCCCTCCGTCCCCACTCCCTCCGTCCCTCTCCCTCCGTCCCCACACTATCCCTCCGTCCCCACTCCCTCCGTCCCCACACTCTCTGTTCGTCCCGACTCTCTCCGTCCATCCCCACTCCCTCCGTCCCCACTCCCTCTGTCCCCACTCCCTCCGTCCACACACTCTCCATCCGTCCCCACTCCCTCCGTCCCCACATTCTCCATCCGTCCCCGACTCCCTCCGTCCCCACACTCTCCGTCTGTCCCCACTCCCTCCGTCCACACACTCTCCCTCTGTCCCCACTCTCTCCCTCTGTCCCCACTCTCTCCTTCCGTCCCCACTCTCTCCTTCCGTCCCCACTCTCTCCGTCCCCACTCTCTCCGTCCCCACTTCCTCCATCCGTCCCCACTCCCTCATCCCCACTCCCTCCGTCCCCACACTCTCCCTCCATCCCCACTCCCTCCGTCCCCACACTCTCCGTTCGTCCCCACTCACTCCGTGACCACACTCTCCATCCGTCCCCACACTCTCCGTTCGTCCCGACTCTCTCCGTCCATCCCCACACTCTCCGTTCGTCCCGACTCTCTCCATCCATCCCCACTCCGTCCTTCCCCACTCCCTCCGTCCCCTCTCCCTCCGTCCCCACACTCTCCCTCCGTCCCCACTCCCTCCGTCCCCACACTCTCCGTTCGTCCCGACTCTGTCCGTCCATCCCCACTCCCTCCGTCCCCACTCCCTCCGTCCCCACTCCCTCTGTCCCCACTCCCTCCGTCCACACACTCTCCATCCGTCCCCACTCCCTCCGTCCCCACACTCTCCGTCAGTCCCGACTCTCTCCGTCCATCCCCACTCCCTCCATCCCCACTCCCTCCATCCCCACACTCTCCTCCATCCCCACTCCCTCCGTCCCCACACTCTCCATCCGTCCCCACTCCCTCCGTCCCCACACTCTCCGTTCGGCCCCACTCCCTCCGTGACCACACTCCATCCGTCCCCACTCCCTCCGTCCCTCTCCCTCCGTCCCCACACTATCCCTCCGTCCCCACTCCCTCCGTCCCCACACTCTCTGTTAGGTCCCGACTCTCTCCGTCCATCCCCACTCCCTCCGTCCCCACTCCCTCTGTCCCCACTCCCTCCAGTCCACACACTCTCCATCCGTCCCCACTCCCTCCGTCCCCACATTCTCCATCCGTCCCGACTCCCTCCGTCCCCACACTCTCCGTCTGTCCCCACTCCCTCCGTCCACACACTCTCCCTCTGTCCCCACTCTCTCCCTCTGTCCCCACTCTCTCCTTCCGTCCCCACTCTCTCCTTCCGTCCCCACTCTCTCCAGGTCCCCACTCTCTCCGTCCCCACTTCCTCCATCCGTCCCCACTCCCTCATCCCCCTCCCTCCGTCCCCACACTCTCCCTCCATCCCCACTCCCTCCGTCCCCACACTATCCGTTCGTCCCCACTCACTCCGTGACCACACTCTCCATCCGTCCCCACACTCTCCGTTCGTCCCGACTCTCTCCGTCCATCCCCACACTCTCCGTTCGTCCCGACTCTCTCCATCCATCCCCACTCCGTCCTTCCCCACTCCCTCCGTCCCCTCTCCCTCCGTCCCCACACTCTCCCTCCGTCCCCACTCCCTCCGTCCCCACACTCTCCGTTCGTCCCGACTCTTTCCGTCCATCCCCACTCCCTCCGTCCCCACTCCCTCTGTCCCCCTCCCTCCGTCCACACACTCTCCATCCGTCCCCACTCCCTCCGTCCCCACACTCTCCGTCAGTCCCGACTCTCTCCGTCCATCCCCCTCCCTCCATCCCCACTCCCTCCATCCCCACACTCTCCTCCATCCCCACTCCCTCCGTCCCCACACTCTCCATCCGTCCCCACTCCCTCCGTCCCCACACTCTCCGTTCGTCCCCACTCCCTCCGTGACCACACTCTCCATCCGTCCCCACTCCCTCCGTCCCCTCTCCCTCCGTCCCCACACTCTCCCTCCGTCCCCACTCCCTCCATCCCCACTCCCTCCATCCCACTCCTCCGTCCCGACTCCCTCCGTCCCGACTCCATCCGTCCCCACACTCTACCTCCGTCCCCACTCTGTCCTTCCCCACTCCCTCCGTCCCCACACTCTCCGTCCATCCCCACTCCCTCCAGGTCCCCACTCCCTCCGTCCCTCTCCCTCCGTCCCCACACTATCCCTCCGTCCCCACTCCCTCCGTCCCCACACTCTCTGTTCAGTCCCGACTCTCTCCGTCCATCCCCACTCCTCCAGTCCCACTCCCTCTGTCCCCACTCCCTCTGTCCCCACTCCCTCGTCCCCACTCCCTCCACACACTCTCCATCCGTCCCCACTCCCTCCGTCCCCACATTCTCCGTCCGTCCCGACTCCCTCCGTCCCCACACTCTCCGTCTGTCCCCACTCCCTCCGTCCACACACTCTCCCTCTGTCCCCACTCTCTCCCTCTGTCCCCACTCTCTCCTTCAGTCCCCACTCTCTCCTTCCGTCCCCACTCTCTCCGTCCCCACTCTCTCCGTCCCCACTTCCTCCATCCGTCCCCACTCCCTCATCCCCACTCCCTCCGTCCCCACACTCTCCCTCCATCCCCACTCCCTCCGTCCCCACACTCTCCGTTCGTCCCCACTCACTCCGTGACCACACTCTCCATCCGTCCCCACACTCTCCGTTCGTCCCGACTCTCTCCGTCCATCCCCACACTCTCCGTTCGTCCCGACTCTCTCCGTCCATCCCCACACTCTCCGTTCGTCCCGACTCTCTCCATCCATCCCCACTCCGTCCTTCCCCACTCCCTCCGTCCCCTCTCCCTCCGTCCCCACTCCCTCCGTCCCCACACTCTCCGTTAGTCCCGACTCTGTCCGTCCATCCCCACTCCCTCCGTCCCCACTCCCTCTGTCCCCACTCCCTCCGTCCACACACTCTCCATCCGTCCCCACTCCCTCCGTCCCCACACTCTCCGTCAGTCCCGACTCTCTCCGTCCATCCCCACTCCCTCCATCCCCACTCCCTCCATCCCCACACTCTCCTCCATCCCCACTCCCTCCGTCCCCACACTCTCCATCCGTCCCCACTCCCTCCGTCCCCACACTCTCCGTTCGGCCCCACTCCCTCCGTCCATCCCCTCCTCTCCATCCGTCCCCACTCACTCTCCGTCCCCTCTCCCTCCGTCCCCCACTCTCCCTCCGTCCCACTCCCCCACTCCCTGTCCCACATTCCTTCTGTCCCCACTCCCTCTGTCCCCACTCCCTCTATCCCCACTCCTCTCCGTCCCCCACTCTCCATCCGTCCCCACTCCCTCCGTCCCCACACTCTCCGTCCCGACTCCCCACTCCCTCCGTCCCCACACTCTCCGTCCATCCCCCTCCCTCCATCCTCCACTCCTCCGTCCCCCACACTCTCCTCCATCCCCCTCTCCCTCCGTCCCCACTCCCTCCGTCCCCACTCCCTCAGTCCACTCTCTCCGTCCATCCCCACTCCCTCCATCCCCCTCCCTCTGTCCCCCACTCTCCCTCCTTCACCACTCCTCTGTCCCCTCTCCCTCCGTCCCCTCTCCCTCCATCCCCACTCCCTCCGTCTGTCCCCACTCCTCTGTCCCCACTCCCTCTGTCCCCACTCTCCTCCTTCACCACTCCCTCTCCGTCCTCCTCCGTCCCCCTCCCTCCGTCCCCACTCCCTCCGTCCCCACACTCTCCTCCATCCCCACACTCTCCGTCCATCCCCCTCCCTCCGTCCCCCTCCCTCCATCCCCACACTCTCCGTCCATCCCCCTCCCTCCGTCCCCCACTCCCTCCAGTCCCCACTCCCTCCGTCCCCACACTCTCCGTCTGTCCCACTCCTCTGTCCATCCCCACTCCCTCCGTCCCACTCCCTCTGTCCCCCTCTCCCTCCGTCCCCCCCCTCTCCATCCGTCCCCACGTTCTCCGTCCCGTCCCCACTCCCTCCGTCCCCACACTCTCCGTTCTGTCCCCACTCCCTCTGTCCCCACTCCCTCTGTCCCCACTCCCTCCTTCACCACTCCCTCTGTCCCCACTCCCTCCGTCCCCACTCCCTCCGTCTCCACTCCCTCCGTCCCCACACTCTCCATCCGTCCCCACTCCCTCCGTCCCCACACCCCCTTCGTCCCCACTCCCTCCTGACCCGTCCCCACACTCTCCATCCGTCCCCACTCCCTCCGTCCCCCACTCCCTCCGTCCCCCACTCCCTCCGTCCCCACACTCTCCTCAGGTCCCCACTCCCTTCTGTCCCCACTCCCTCTGTCCCCACTCCCTCTTTCCCCACTCCCTCCGTCCCACACTCCCTCTGCCCATACTCCCTCCGTCCACATACTCTCCATCCGTCCCCACTCCCTCCGTCCCCACACTCTCCGTCAGTCCCGACTCTCTCCGTCCATCCCCACTCCCTCCATCCCCACTCCCTCCGTCCCCCTCTCTCCTCCATCCCCACTCCCTCCGTCCCCACACTCTCCGTCTGTCCCCACTCCCTCTGTCCCCACTCCCTCTGTCCCCCTGTCCCCCCTCTGTCCCCACTCCCTCCCTCCGTCCCCACACTCTCCGTTAGGTCCCCACTCCCTCCGTGACCACACCCTCCATCCGTCCCCACTCCCTCCGTCCCCACTCCCTCCGTCCCCACTCCCTCCGTCCCCTCTCCCTCCGTCCTCACCTCTCCCTCCGTCCCCAATCCTTATGTCTCCACTCCCTCTGTCCCCACTCCCTCTGTCCCCACTCCCTCTTTCCCCCACTCCCTCCGTCCAGACACTCTCCATCCGTCCCCACTCCCTCCGTCCCCACACTCTCCGTCGTCCCCACTCCCTCCAGGTCCCCACTCCCTCCGTCCACACACTCTCCATCCGTCCCCACTCCCTCTGTCCCCACTCCCTCTGTCCACACACTCTCCATTCGTCCCCACTCCCTCCGTCCCCACACTCTCCGTCCATCCCCACTCCTCCATCCCCACTCCCTCCATCCCCACACTCTCCGTCCATCCCCACTCCCTCCGCCCCACATTCTCCGTTTGTCCGACTCTCTCCGTCCATCCCCACTCCCTCTGTCCCCACTCCCTCCGTCCACACACTCTCCATCGTCCCCACTCCCTCCGTCCCCACACTCTCCGTCCGTCCCCACTCCCTCCGTCCCCACTCCCTCCGTCCCCACACTCTCCGTCAGTCCCGACTCTCTCCTTCCATCCCCACTCCCTCCGTCCCCACACTCTCCGTTCGGCCCCACTCCCTCCGTGACCACACTCTCCATCCGTCCCCACTCCCTCCGTCCCCCCTCCCTCCGTCCCCACTCTCCCTCCGTCCCCACTCCTTCTGTCCCCACTCCCTCTGTCCCCACTCCCTCTTCCCCACTCCCTCCGTCCCACACTCTCCATCCGTCCCCACTCCCTCCGTCCCCACACTCTCCGTCCGTCCCCACTCCCTCCGTCCCCCACTCCCTCCGTCCCCACACTCTCCGTTGGTCCCGACTCTTTCCGTCCATCCCCACTCCCTCCGTCCCCACTCCCTCTGTCCCCACTCCCTCCGTCCACACACTCTCCATCCGTCCCCACTCCCTCCGTCCCCACACTCTCCGTCAGTCCCGACTCTCTCCGTCCATCCCCTCCCTCCATCCCCACTCCCTCCATCCCCACACTCCTCTCCATCCCCTCTCCGTCCATCCCCACTCCCTCCATCCCCACTCCCTCCGTCCCCACACTCTCCGTCCATCCCCACTCCTTCCATCCCCACTCCCTCCATCCCCCACTCTCCTCCATCCCACTCTCCATCCGTCCCCACATTCTCCGTCCGTCCCCACTCCCTCCGTCCCCACACTCTCCGTCTGTCCCCACTCCCTCTGTCCCCACTCCCTCCGTCCCCACTCCCTCTGTCCCCTCTCCCTCCGTCCCCACTCCCTCCGTCTCCACTCCCTCCGTCCCCACACTCTCCATCCGTCCCCACTCCCTCCGTCCCCCACACTCTCCGTTCGTCCCCACTCCCTCCGTCCCCACTCTCCATCCGTCCCCACTCCTCCGTCCCCACTCCCTCCGTCCCCACTCCCTCCGTCCCCTCTCCCTCCGTCCCCCCACTCTCCCTCCGTCCCCACTCCTTCTGTCCCCACTCCCTCTGTCCCCACTCCCTCAGTCCCCCTCCCTCCGTCCCACACTCTCCATCCGTCCCCACTCCCTCCGTCCCCACACTCTCCGTCCGTCCCCACTCCCTCCGTCCCCACACTCTCCGTTCGTCCCGACTCTTTCCGTCCATCCCCACTCCCTCTGCCCCACTCCCTCCGTCCACATACTCTCCATCCGTCCCCACTCCCTCCGTCCCCACACTCTCCGTCAGTCCCGACTCTCTCCGTCCATCCCCACTCCCTCCATCCCCACACTCTCCTCCATCCCCTCTCCGTCCATCCCCACTCCCTCCATCCCCACTCCCTCCATCCCCCACTCTCCTCCGTCCCCACTCCCTCCGTCCCCACATTCTCCGTCAGTCCCACTCTCCATCCGTCCCCACTCCCTCCGTCCCCACTCCCTCCGTCCCCTCTCCTCCGTCCTCACTCTCCCTCCGTCCCCAATCCTTATGTCTCCACTCCCTCTGTCCCCACTCCCTCTGTCCCCACTCCCTCTTTCCCCACTCCCTCCGTCCACACACTCTCCATCCGTCCCCACTCCCTCCGTCCCCACACTCTCCGTCGTCCCCACTCCCTCCGTCCCCACTCCCTCCGTCCCCACACTCTCCGTCAGTCCCGACTCTCTCCGTCCATCCCCACTCCCTCCGTCCCCACACTCTCCGTCTGTCCCCACTCCCTCCGTCCCACACTCTCCATCCGTCCCCACTCCCTCCGTCCCCACACTCTCCGTCAGTCCCGACTCTCTCCGTCCATCCCCACTCCCTCCATCCCCACGCTCTCCGTCCATCCCCACTCCTCCGTCCCCATTCTCCGTCCGTCCCGACTCCCTCCGTCCCCACACTCTCAGTCTGTCCCCACTCCCTCCGTCCCCACTCCCTCCGTCCCCACTCCCTCCGTCCCCACGCTCTCCGTCCATCCCCACTCCGTCCGTCCACACACTCTCCATCCGTCCCCACTCCCTCCGTCCCCACACTCTCCGTCAGTCCCGACTTTCTCCGTCCATCCCCACTCCCTCCGTCCCCACATTCTCCGTCCGTCCCGACTCCCTCCGTCCCCTCCGTCCACACACTCTCCGTCCATCCCCACACCCTCCATCCCCACTCCCTCCATCCCCACACTCTCCGTCCATCCCCACTCCCTCCGTCCCCACACTCTCCGTTCGTCCCGACTCTCTCCGTCCATCCCCACTCCTCCGTCCCCACTCCCTCCTGTCAGTCCCTCTCCCTCCGTCCCCTCCCTCCGTCCCCCACTCCCTCCGTCCCCACACTCTCCGTTCGTCCCAACTCCCTCCGTCCCCACTCCCTCCGTCCCCACACTCTCCGTCAGTCCCGACTCTCTCCGTCCATCCCCACACCCTCCATCCCCACTCCCTCCATCCCCACACTCTCCGTCCATCCCCACTCCCTCCGTCCCCACACTCTCCGTTCGTCCCACTCTCTCCGTCCATCCCCACTCCCTCCGTCCCCACACTCCCTCCGTCCCCACTCCCTCCGTCCCCACACTCTCCGTTCGTCCCGACTCTCTCCGTCCATCCCCACTCCTCCGTCCCCACTCCCTCCGTCCCCTCTCCCTCCGTCCCTCCTCCCTCCGTCCCCCACACTCCCTCCAGGTCCCCACACTCTCCCTCCGTCCCCACACTCTCCCTCCATCCCCACTCCCTCTGTCCCCACTCCCTCCGTCCCCCTCCCTCTGTCCCCACTCCCTCTGTCCCCACTCCCTCCGTCCCACACTCTCCATCCGTCCCCACTCCCTCCGTCCCCACACTCTCCGTCAGTCCCAACTTTCTCCGTCCCCCCACTCCCTCCATCCCCACTCCCTCCATCCCCCACTCTCCTCCATCCCCACTCCCTCCGTCCACACTCTCCATCCGTCCCCACTCCCTCCGTCCCCACACTCTCCGTCTGTCCCCACTCCCTGTGTCCCCACTCCCTCCGTCCCCCCCACTCCCTCCGTCCCCACTCCCTCCGTCCCCTCCCTCCGTCCCCACTCCTCCGTCCCCACTCCCTCCAGTCCCCACACTCTCAATCCGTCCCCACTCCCTCCGTCCCCACACTCTCCGTTGTCCCCACTCCCTCCGTGACCACACTCTCCATCGTCCACTCCCTCCGTCCCACCTCTCTCCATTCCCTCCCGTCCCCACTCCTCCATTCCCTCCTCCGTCCCCCTCCCTCCATCCCCACTCCCTCCATCCCCACATTCTCCGTCCGTCCCACTCCCTCCGTCCCCACTCCCTCCATCCCCACTCCCTCCATCCCCACATTCTCCATCCGTCCCGACTCCCTCCGTCCCCACTCCCTCGTCCCCACATTCTCCGTCCGTCCCGACTCCCTCCGTCCCGACTCCTCCAATCCCCACTCCCTCCGTCCCCACACTCTCCGTTCGTCCCGACTCTCTCCGTCCATCCCCACTCCCTCCGTCCCCCCCACTCCCTCCGTCCACACACTCTCCATTCGTCCCCACTCCCTCCGTCCCCCACTCTCCGTCCATCCCCACTCCATCCATCCCCCACTCCCTCCATCCCCCACTCTCCGTCCCATCCCCACTCCCTCCGTCCCCACATTCTCTGTTTGTCCCACTCTCCGTCCGTCCGGCTCCCTCCGTCCCCACTCCTCCATCCCCACTCCCTCCATCCCACATTCTCCATCCGTCCCGACTCCCTCCGTCCCCACTCCCTCCGTCCCCACATTCTCCGTCCGTCCCGACTCCCTCCGTTCCGACTCCCTCCGTTCCCACTCCCTCCGTCCCCACACTCTCCTCTCCGTCCCCACTCCCTCCGTCCCCACTCCCTCCGTCCCCACTCCCTCCGTCCCCACTCCCTCCGTCCCCACTCCCTCCGTCCCCACTCCCTCTCCGTTCGTCCCGACTCTCTCATCCCCACTCCGTCCGTCCCCACTCCCTCCAGTCCCCTCTCCCTCCGTCCCCACTCTCCCTCCGTCCCCACACTCTCCGTTGTCCCGGCTCTCTCCGTCCATCCCCACTCCCTCCGTCCCCACTCCTCCGTCCCCACTCCCTCCGTCCCCACTCCCTCTGTCCCCACTCCTCCGTCCCCACTCCCTCTGTCCCCACTCCCTCTGTCCCCACTCCCTCCGTCCCCACACTCTCCATTAGGTCCCCCACCCTCCAGGTCCCCACACTCTCCGTCCATCCCCACTCCATCCATCCCCACTCCCTCCATCCCCCACTCTCCGTCCATCCCCACTCCCTCCGTCCCACATTCTCCGTTTGTCCCGACTTCTCCGTCCATCCCCACTCCCTCTGTCCCCACTCCCTTAGTCCCACACTCTCCATCCGTCCCCACTCCCTCCGTCCCCACACTCTCCGTCCGTCCCCACTCCCTCCGTCCCCACACTCTCCATCAGTCCCGACTCTCTCCGTCCATCCCCACCCTCCATCCCCACTCCCTCCATCCCCACACTCTCCGTCCATCCCCACTCCCTCCGTCCCCACACTCTCCGTTTGTCCCGACTCTCTCCGTCCATCCCCACTCCCTCCGTCCCCACTCCCTCCAGTCCCCACACTCTCCGTTCCGTCCCCGACTCTCTCCGTCCATCCCCACTCCCGTCCGTCCCCACTCCCTCTGTCCCCTCTCCCTCCGTCCCCACTCTCCGTCCATCCCCACTCTCCGTCCGTCCCCACTCCCTCGTCCCCTCTCCCTCCGTCCCCACACTCTCCCTCCGTCCCCCACTCCCTCCGTCCCCACTCCTCCGTCCCCACACTCTCCATCCGTCCCACACTCTCCTCCGTCCCTCCCCCGTCCCCACTCCTCCGTCCCCACTCCCTCCGTCCCCCACTCCTCCCCCTCCGTCTGTCCCCCACTCCCTCTGTCCCCACTCCCTCTGTCCCCACTCCCTCTGTCCCCACTCCCTCCGTCCCACACTCTCCATCCGTCCCCACTCCCTCCGTCCCCACACTCTCCGTCAGTCCCGACTTTCTCCGTCCATCCCCACTCCCTCCGTCCCCACTCCCTCCATCCCCACACTCTCCGTCCATCCCCCTCCCTCCGTCCCCACATTCCCGTCCGTCCCCGACTCCCTCCGTCACCCTCCGTCCCACACTCTCCGTCCGTCCCCCACCCTCCATCCGTCCCCACTCTCTCCCTCTGTCCCCACTCTCTCCTTCCATCCCCCCCCTCTCCGTTTGTCCCCCTCCATCGTCCCCACTCCCTCATCCCCACTCCCTCCTCCCCACTCCCTCCGTCCCCCTCTCCCTCCGTCCCCACTCCTCCGTCCCCACTCCCTCCGTCCCCACACTCTCAATCCGTCCCCACTCCCTCCAGTCCCCACACTCTCCGTTCGTCCCCACTCCCTCCGTCCCCACACTCTCCATCAGTCCCACTCCCTCCGTCCCCACTTTCTCCATCCCCCTCCCTCCGTCCCCACTCCCTCCATCCCCACTCCCTCCATCCCCCACATTCTCCGTCCGTCCCGACTCCCTCCGTCCCCACTCCCTCCATCCCCACTCCCTCCATCCCCATTCTCCATCCCGTCCCCACTCCCTCCGTCCCCCTCCCTCCGTCCCCACATTCTCCGTCCGTCCCGACTCCCTCCGTCCATCCCCACTCCCTCCATCCCCACTCCCTCCGTCCCCACTCCCTCCATCCCCACTCCCTCCATCCCCATTCTCCGTCCGTCCCGACTCCCTCCGTCCCCCTCCCTCCATCCCCACTCCCTCCATCCCCACATTCTCCATCAGTCCCGACTCCCTCCCGTCCCCACTCCTCCGTCCCCACATTCTCCGTCCGTCCCGACTCCCTCCGTCCCACTCCCTCCAATCCCGACTCCCTCCATCCCCACTCCCTCCGTCCCCACTCCCTCTGTCCCCACTCCCTCCGTCCACACACTCTCCATCTGTCCCCACTCCCTCTGTCCCCACACTCTCCGTCCATCCCACTCCATCCATCCCCACTCCCTCCATCCCCCACACTCTCCATCCATCCCCACTCCCTCCGTCCCCCATTCTCGTTTGTCCCGACTCTCTCCGTCCATCCCCACTCCCTCTGTCCCCACTCCCTTAGTCCACACACTCTCCATCCGTCCCCACTCCCTCCGTCCCCACACTCTCCGTCTGTCTCCCTCCGTCCCCACTCCCTCCGTCCCCCCACTCTCCGTCAGTCCCGACTCTCTCCGTCCATCCCCACCCTCCATCCCCACTCCCTCCATCCCCACACTCTCCGTCCATCCCCACTCCCTCCGTCCCCACACTCTCCGTCTGTCCCGACTCTCTCCGTCCATCCCCTCTCCCTCCGTCCCCACTCCCTCCGTCCCCCTCCCTCCGTCCCCACTCCCTCCGTCCCCACACTCTCCGTCCGTCCCCATCTCTCCGTCCATCCCCACTCCGTCCGTCCCCACTCCCTCCGTCCCCTCTCCCTCCGTCCCCACACTCTCCCTCCGTCCCCACTCCCTCCGTCCCCACACTCTCCGTCCGTCCGACTCTCTCCGTCCATCCCCACTCCCTCCGTCCCCACTCCCTCCGCCCCCCACTCCCTCTGTCCCCACTCCCTCCGTCCCACTCCCTCTGTCCCCACTCTCCCTCTGTCCCCACTCCCTCCGTCCCACACTCTCCTCCGTCCCCACTCCCTCCGTCCCCACTCCCTCAGTCCCGACTTTCTCCGTCCATCCCCACTCCCTCCGTCCCCACTCCCTCCGTCCCCACTCTCTCCATCCGTCCCCACTCCCTCTGTCCCCACTCCTCCGTCCCACACTCCCTCCAATCCCCACTCCCTCCGTCCCCCACTCTCCGTCCGTCCCGACTCTCTCCGTCCATCCCCACTCCCTCCGTCCCCACTCCCTCTGTCCCCACTCCCTCTGTCCCCACTCCCTCTGTCCCCACTCTCCATTGTCCCCACTCCCTCCGTCCCCACTCCCTCCGTCCATCCCTCTCCCCATCCCCTCCCTCCTCCGTCCCCATCCCCACTCCCTCCGTCCCCACTTCCTCCGTCCCACTCCCTCCATCTCTGTTTGTCCCACTCTCTCCATCCGTCCCCCACTCCCTCCGTCCCCACACTCTCCGTCTGTCCCCACTCCCTCCGTCCCCACTCCTCCGTCCCCTCTCCCTCCGTCCCCACTCCCAGGTCCCCACTCCCTCCGTCCCCACACTCTCCAGTCAGGTCCCCACTCCCTCCGTCCCACACTCTCCATTCGTCCCCACTCCTCCGTCCCTCTCCATCCGTCCCACTCCCTCCGTCCCCACTCTCTCCATTTCCACTCCCTCCATCGTCCCCACTCCCTCCATCCCCCTCCCTCCATCCCCACATTCTCCGTCCGTCCCGACTCCCTCCGTCCCCACTCCCTCCATCCCCACTCCCTCCATCCCCCATTCTCCATCCGTCCCGACTCCCTCCGTCCCCACTCCCTCCGTCCCCACATTCTCCGTCCGTCCCCACTCTCCTCCGTCCCGACTCCCTCCCGTCCCCACAATCCCACTCCCTCAGTCCCCCACTCTCCGTTAGGTCCCCCGACTCTCTCCGTCCATCCCCACTCCCTCCGTCCCCACTCCTCTGTCCCCCCTCCCTCCGTCCCCACACTCTCCGTCAGTCCCCATCTCCCGTCCATCCCCCACTCCCTCCCCACTCCCCCATCCCCACTCCCTCCGTCCCCCACTCTCCCTCCGTCCCCACTCCCTCCGTCCCCACATTCTCTGTTTGTCCCGACTCTCTCCGTCCATCCCCACTCCCTCTGTCCCCACTCCCTCTGTCCCCCACTCCCTCTGTCCCCACTCCCTCCGTCCCCCCACTCCCTCCGTCCCCACTCCCTCTGTCCCCACTCCCTCCGTCCCACACTCTCCATCCGTCCCACTCCCTCCGTCCCCACACTCTCCGTCCATCCCCACTCCATCCATCCCCCTCCCTCCATCCCCACACTCTCCCTCCGTCCCCCCCCTCCCTCCGTCCCCCACTCTCTGTTTGTCCCGACTCTCTCCGTCCATCCCCACTCCCTCCGTCCCCACTCCCTTAGTCCCCACTCCCTCTGTCCCCACTCTCCGTCCGTCCCCACTCCCTCCGTCCCCACTCCCTCCGTCCCCACACTCTCCGTCAGTCCCGACTTTCTCCGTCCATCCCCACTCCCTCCATCCCCACTCCCTCCGTCCCCACTCTCTCCGTCCATCCCCACTCCCTCCGTCCCCACGTTCTCCGTCCGTCCCCACTCTCCTCCCGTCCCCTCCGTCCCCACTCCTCCGTCCCACTCCATCAGGTCCCACTCCCTCCATCCCTACTCCCTCCATCCCCACACTCTCCGTCCATCCCCACTCCCTCCGTCCCCACACTCTCCGTCTGTCCCCACTCCCTCCGTCCCCACTCCCTCCGTCCCCACACTCTCCGTCAGTCCCGACTCTCTCCGTCCATCCCCACACCCTCCATCCCCACTCCCTCCATCCCCACACTCTCCGTCCATCCCCACTCCCTCCGTCCCCACACTCTCCGTCCGTCCCGACTCTCTCCGTCCATCCCCACTCCCTCCGTCCCCACTCCCTCCGTCCCCACTCCCTCCGTCCCCACACTCTCCGTTCAGTCCCGACTCTCCCGTCCATCTCCACTGCCTCCGTCCCCACTCCCTCGTCCCCTCTCCCTCCGTCCCCACACTCTCCTCCGTCCCCACTCCCTCCGTCCCCACACTCTCCTCGTCCCGACTCTCTCCGTCCATCCCCACTCCCTCCGTCCCACTCCCTCCGTCCCCACACTCTGTCCCCCACTCCTCTGTCCCCACTCCCTCTGTCCCCACTCCCTCTGTCCCCACTCCCTCCGTCCCCACATTCTCCCTGTCCCCCTCCCTCTGTCCCCACTCCCTCCGTCCACACATTCTCCATCCGTCCCCACTGCCTCCGTCCCCACACTCTCCGTCAGTCCCGACTTTCTCGTCCATCCCCACTCCCTCCATCCCCACTCCCTCCGTCCACACACTCTCCATCCGTCCCCACTCCCTCCGTCCCCACACTCTCCGTCTGTCCCCACTCCCTCCGTCCCCCTCCCTCCGTCCCACTCCCTCCGTCCCTCTCCCTCCAGGTCCCCACTCCTTCCGTCCCCACTCCCTCCGTCCCCACACTCTCAATCCGTCCCCACTCCCTCCGTCCCCACACTCTCCGTTCGTCCCCACTCCCTCCGTGACCACACTCTCCATCCGTCCACTCCCTCCGTCCCCACTCTCTCCATTCCCACTCCCTCCGTCCCCACTCCCTCCATCCCCACTCCCTCCATCCCCATTCTCCGTCCGTCCCGACTCCCTCCGTCCCCACTCCCTCCATCCCCACTCCCTCCATCCCCCCATTCTCCATCCGTCCCGACTCCTCCGTCCCCACTCCTCCGTCCCCACATTCTCCGTCCGTCCCGACTCCCTCCGTCCCGACTCCCTCCAATCCCACTCCCTCCGTCCCCACACTCTCCGTTCGTCCCGACTCTCTCCGTCCATCCCCACTCCCTCCGTCCCCACTCCCTCTGTCCCCACTCCCTCTGTCCCCACTCCCTCCGTCCACACACTCTCCATTCGTCCCCACTCCCTCCGTCCCCACACTCTCCGTCCATCCCCACTCCATCCATCCCCACTCCCTCCATCCCCACACTCTCCGTCCATCCCCACTCCCTCCGTCCCCACATTCTCTGTTTGTCCCGACTCTCTCCATCCGTCCCCACTCCCTCCGTCCCCACACTCTCCGTCTGTCCCCACTCCCTGTGTCCCCACTCCCTCCGTCCCCACTCCCTCCGTCCCCTCTCCCTCCGTCCCCACTCCTTCAGTCCCCACTCCCTCCGTCCCCACACTCTCAATCCGTCCCCACTCCCTCCGTCCCCACACTCTCCGTTCGTCCCCACTCCCTCCGTGACCACACTCTCCATCCGTCCCACTCCCTCCGTCCCCACTCTCTCCATTCCCACTCCCTCCGTCCCCACTCCCTCCATCCCCACTCCCTCCATCCCCACATTCTCCGTCCGTCCCGACTCCCTCCGTCCCCACTCCCTCCATCCCCACTCCCTCCATCCCCACATTCTCCATCCGTCCGACTCCTCCGTCCCCACTCCCTCCGTCCCCACATTCTCCGTCCGTCCCGACTCCCTCCGTCCCGACTCCCTCCAATCCACTCCCTCCGTCCCCCACTCTCCGTTCGTCCCACTCTCTCCGTCCATCCCCACTCCCTCCGTCCCCACTCCCTCTGTCCCCACTCCCTCCGTCCCACACTCTCCATTCGTCCCCACTCCCTCCGTCCCCCACTCTCCGTCCATCCCCACTCCATCCATCCCCACTCCCTCCATCCCCACACTCTCCGTCCATCCCCACTCCCTCCGTCCCCACATTCTCTGTTTGTCCCGACTCTCGCCGTCCATCCCCACTCCCTCTGTCCCCACTCCCTTAGTCCACACACTCTCCATCCGTCCCCACACTCTCCGTCCGTCCCCACTCCCTCCGTCCCCACTCCCTCCGTCCCCACACTCTCCGTCAGTCCCGACTCTCTCCGTCCATCCCCACTCCCTCCGTCCCTCTCCCTCCGTCCCCACACTCTCCCTCCGTCCCCACTCCCTCCGTCCCCACACTCTCCGTCAGTCCCGACTCTCTCCGTCCATCCCCACTCCCTCCGTCCCCACTCCCTCTGTCCCCACTCCCTCTGTCCCCACTCCCTCCGTCCACACACTCTCCATCCGTCCCCACTCCCTCCGTCCCCACACTCTCCGTCAGTCCCGACTTTCTCCGTCCATCCCCACTCCCTCCATCCCCACTCCCTCCATCCCCACACTCTCCGTCCATCCCCACTCCCTCCGTCCCCACATTCTCCGTCCGTCCCGACTCCCTCCGTCCCCTCCGTCCACACACTCTCCGTCCATCCCCCACCCTCCATCCCTACTCCCTCCATCCCCACACTCTCCGTCCATCCCCACTCCCTCCGTCCCCACACTCTCCGTCAGGTCCCCACTCCCTCCGTCCCCACTCCCTCCGTCCCCACACTCTCCGTCAGTCCCGACTCTCTCCGTCCATCCCCACCCTCCATCCCCACTCCCTCCATCCCCACACTCTCCGTCCATCCCCACTCCCTCCGTCCCCACACTCTCCGTTCGTCCCGACTCTCTCCGTCCATCCCCACTCCCTCCGTCCCCACTCCCTCCGTCCCCACTCCCTCCGTCCCCACACTCTCCGTTCGTCCCGACTCTCTCCGTCCATCCCCACTCCGTCCGTCCCCACTCCCTCCGTCCCCTCTCCCTCCGTCCCCACACTCTCCCTCCGTCCCCACTCCCTCCGTCCCCACACTCTCCGTTCCCCGACTCTCTCCGTCCATCCCCACTCCCTCCGTCCCCACTCCCTCTGTCCCCACTCCCTCTGTCCCCACTCCCTCCGTCCCCACTCCCTCTGTCCCCACTCCCTCTGTCCCCACTCCCTCCGTCCACACACTCTCCATCCGTCCCCACTGCCTCCGTCCCCACACTCTCCGTCAGTCCCGACTTTCTCGTCCATCCCCACTCCCTCCATCCCCACTCCCTCCGTCCACACACTCTCCATCCGTCCCCACTCCCTCGTCCCCACACTCTCCGTCTGTCCCCACTCCCTGTGTCCCCCAGCTCCCTCCGTCCCCACTCCCTCGTCCCTCTCCTCCGTCCCCACTCCTTCGTCCCCACTCCCTCCGTCCCCACACTCTCAATCAGGTCCCCACTCCCTCCAGGTCCCCACACTCTCCGTTCGTCCCCACTCCCTCCGTGACCACACTCTCCATCCGTCCCACTCCCTCCGTCCCCACTCTCTCCATTCCCCCTCCCTCCGTCCCCACTCCCTCCATCCCCACTCCCTCCATCCCCACATTCTCCGTCCGTCCCGACTCCCTCCGTCCCCACTCCCTCCATCCCCACTCCCTCCATCCCCACATTCTCCATCCGTCCCGACTCCCTCCGTCCCCACTCCCTCCGTCCCCACATTCTCCGTCCGTCCCGACTCCCTCCGTCCCGACTCCCTCCAATCCCACTCCCTCCGTCCCCACACTCTCCGTTCGTCCCGACTCTCTCCGTCCATCCCCACTCCCTCCGTCCCCACTCCCTCTGTCCCCACTCCCTCCGTCCCACACTCTCCATTCGTCCCCACTCCCTCCGTCCCCACACTCTCGTCCATCCCCCTCCATCCATCCCCACTCCCTCCATCCCCACACTCTCCGTCCATCCCCACTCCCTCCGTCCCCACATTCTCTGTTTGTCCCGACTCTCTCATCCATCCCCACTCCCTCTGTCCCCACTCCCCTTAGTCCACACTCTCTCCATCCGTCCCACACTCTCCGTCAGTCCCCACTCCCTCCGTCCCCACTCCCTCCGTCCCCACACTCTCCGTCAGTCCCCACTCTCTCCGTCCATCCCCACTCCCTCCGTCCCTCTCCCTCCGTCCCCACACTCTCCCTCCGTCCCCACTCCCTCCGTCCCCACACTCTCCGTCAGTCCTGACTCTCTCCGTCCATCCCCACTCCCTCCGTCCCCACTCCTCTTTCCCCACTCCCTCTGTCCCCCCACTCCCTCTGTCCCCACTCCCTCCGTCCCTCACTCTCCATCCGTCCCCACTCCCTCCGTCCCCACACTCTCCGTCAGTCCCGACTTTCCGTCCATCCCCACTCCCTCCCTCCATCCCCATTCTCCGTCCGTCCCGACTCCCTCCGTCCATCCCCTCCGTCCATCTCCCGTCCATCCCCACACCCTCCATCCCCACTCCCTCCGTCCCCACACTCTCCCGTCCATCCCCACTCCCTCCGTCCCCACACTCTCCGTCCATCCCCACTCTCCGTCCATCCCCCACTCCCTCCGTCCCCCACTCTCCCTCCGTCCCCACTCCCTCCGTCCCCACACTCTCCGTTTGTCCCCACTCTCTCCGTCCATCCCCACTCCCTCTGTCCCCTCTCCCTCCGTCCCCACACTCTCCCTCCGTCCCCACTCCCTCCGTCCCCACACTCTCCGTTCAGTCCCGACTCTCTCCGTCCATCCCCACTCCCTCCGTCCCCACTCCCTCCGTCCCCCTCCCTCCGTCCCCACTCCCTCCGTCCCCACTCCCTCTGTCCCCACTCTCCTCTGTCCCCACTCCCTCCATCCCCACTCCCTCTGTCCCCACTCCCTCCGTCCCCACACTCTCCATCCGTCCCCACTCCCTCCGTCCCCACACTCTCCGTCAGTCCCGACTTTCTCCGTCGTCCCCACTCCCTCCGTCCCCACTCCCTCCCGTCCCCACTCCCTCCGTCCCCACTCCCTCTGTCCCCACTCCCTCCGTCCCACACTCTCCATCCGTCCCCACTCCCTCCGTCCCCACACTCTCCGTCAGTCCCGACTTTCTCCGTCCATCCCCACTCCCTCCATCCCCCACTCCCTCCATCCCCACACTCTCCGTCCATCCCCACTCCCTCCGTCCCCACATTCTCCGTCCGTCCCGACTCCCTCCTCCCTCCCACACACTCTCCGTCTGTCCCCCTCCCTCTGTCCCCACTCCCTCCGTCCACACCCCGTCCCCACTCTCCATCCAGTCCCCCTCTCTCCTCTGTCCCCACACTCCCTCCGTCCCCTCTCTCTCCGTCCCACACTCTCCTCCGTCCCCACTCCCTCCGTCCCCACTCCCTCCGTCCCCACACTCTCTCCATCCGTCCCCACTCCTCCGTCCCCACACTCTCCATCACTTCCCCACTCTCCGTCCATCCCCACTCCCTCCTTCCCCACTCCCTCCGTCCCCACTCCCTCCGTCCCCTCTCCCTCCGTCCCCACACTCTCCCTCCGTCCCCACTCCCTCCGTCCCCACACTCTCCGTTCCCCGACTCCTCCGTCCATCCCCACTCCCTCAGGTCCCCACTCCCCGTCCCCACTCCCTCTGTCCCCACTCCCTCTGTCCCCACTCCCTCCGTCCACACTCTCCATCCGTCCCCACTCCCTCCGTCCCCACACTCTCCGTCAGTCCCGACTTTCTCCGTCCATCCCCACTCCCTCCGTCCCCACTCCCTCCATCCCCTCCCGTCCATCCCCACTCCCTCCGTCCCCACATTCTCCGTCCGTCCCCACTCCCTCTGTCCCCACCCTCCGTCCCACACTCTCCTCAGGTCCCCACTCTCCTCCATCCGTCCCCACTCCCTCCTCCGTCCCCACTCTCTCCTCCGGGTCCCCACTCTCTCCTTCATCCCACTTCCCCTCCCTCCTAATCCCCACTCCCTCCGTCCCCACACTCTCCCTGTCCCCACTCCTCCGTCCCCCACACTCTCCGTCCGTCCCCACTCCTCCTCACACTCTCCTCCAGTCCCCACTCTCCTCAGGTCCCCACTCCCTCTGTCCCCACTCCCTCCAGTCCCCACACTCTCCGTCCGTCCCCCACTCTCTCCGTCCCCCCACTCCCTCCTTCCCCACTCCCTCAGTCCCCCACTCTCCCTCCGTCCCTCTCCCTCCATCCCACTCTCCCTCCGTCCCCACTCCCTCCGTCCCCCACTCTCCGTTCGTCCCCACACTCTCCTCCGTCCCCACTCTTTCCGTCCGTCCCCACTCCCTCCGTCCCCCCTCTCCCTCCGTCCCCTCTCCCTCGTCCCCACACTCTCCCTCCGTCCCCACTCCCTCCGTCCCCACACTCTCCGTTCCCCGACTCCTCATCCCCGTCCTCCCCACTCCCTCCGTCCCCCCTCCTCCCTCCGTCCCCACTCCTCCGTCCCCACTCCCTCTGTCCCCACTCCCTCCTTCCCCACTCTCCATCCGTCCCCACTCCCTCCGTCCCCCACTCTCCGTCAGTCCTGACTCCCGTCCATCCCCACTCCCTCCATCCCCACTCCCTCCATCCCCACACTCTCCGTCCATCCCCACTCCCTCCGTCCCCACATTCTCCCTCCATAGTCCCACTCCCCTCCCCACACTCTCCGTCTGTCCCCCACTCCCTCTGTCCCCACTCCCTCAGTCCACACTCCCGTCCCTCACTCCTCCATCCGTCCCCTCTCCCTCTGTCCCCACTCTCTCCGTCCCCACTCTCTCCGTCCCCACTTCTCCTCCGTCCCCACTCCCTCCGTCCCACTCTCTCCTCCATCCCCACTCCCTCCGTCCCCACACTCTCCCCAGGTCCCCACTCCCTCCGTTTCCCTCCCACACTCTCCATCCTTCCCGACTCTCTCCGTCCATCCCCACTCCGTCTGTCCCCACTCCCTCCGTCCCCACTCCTCCGTCCCCTCTCCCTCCGTCCCCACACTCTCCCTCCGTCCCCACTCCCTCCGTCCCCACACTCTCCGTTCAGTCCCGACTCTCTCCGTCCATCCCCACTCCCTCCGTCCCCACTCCCTCTGTCCCCACTCCCTCCGTCCACACACTCCCTCCGTCCCCACTCCCTCGGTCCCCACACTCTCCGTCCATCCCACTCCCTCCATCCCCACTCCCTCCATCCCCACACTCTCCGTCCATCCCCACTCCCTCCGTCCCCACATTCTCCGTTTGTCCGACTCTCGCCGTCCATCCCCACTCCCTCTGTCCCCACTCCCTCCGTCCCACACTCTCCATCCGTCCCCACTCCCTCCGTCCCCACACTCTCCGTCTGTCCCCACTCCCTGTGTCCCCACTCCCTCCGTCCCCACTCCCTCCGTCCCTCTCCCTCCGTCCCCCTCTCCTCCGTCCCCACTCCCTCCGTCCCCACACTCTCAATCAGGTCCCCACTCCCTCCGTCCCCACACTCTCCTCAAGTCCCCACTCCCTCCGTGACCACACTCTCCATCAGTCCCCCTCCATCCATCCCCTCTCCCTCTCTGTCCCCACTCTCTCCGTCCCCACTCTCTCCGTCCCCGTCCCCTTCCCTCCATCCGTCCCCACTCCCTCATCCCCACTCCCTCCGTCCCCACACTCTCCCTCCATCCCCACTCCTCCTTCCCCACTCCCTCAGTCCCCACACTCCCTCCGTCCCCACTCCCTCCGTCCCCACTCCCTCTGTCCCCACTCCCTCCTTCCCCACACTCTCCATCTCCATCCGTCCCCACTCCCTCCGTCCCCACACTCTCCGTCAGTCCTGACTTTCTCCGTCCATCCCCACTCCCTCCATCCCCACTCCCTCCATCCCCACACTCTCCAGTCCATCCCCACTCCCTCCGTCCCCACATTCTCCGTCGTCCGACTCCCTCCTTCCCCACACTCTCCGTCTGTCCCTCCCTCTGTCCCACTCCCTCCGTCCCACACTCTCCCTCCGTCCCACTCTCTCCATCCGTCCCCACTCTCCCTCTGTCCCCCCACTCTCTCCTCCGTCCCCACTCTCTCCGTCCCACCCTCCTCCCCACTCCTCCATCCCTCCCTCCAGGTCCCCCACTCCCTCCATCCCACTCCCTCCGTCCCCACACTCTCCGTCCGTCCCCACTCCTCCGTTTCCCCACACTCTCCAGTCCCCACACTCTCCGTCCATCCCACTCCATCCTTCCCCACTCCCTCCCGTCCCCACTCCCTCCGTCCCCTCTCCCTCCGTCCCACACTCTCCCTCCGTCCCCACTCCCTCCGTCCCCACACTCTCCGTTCGTCCCGACTCTTTCCGTCCATCCCCACTCCCTCCGTCCCCACTCCCTCTGTCCCCACTCCCTCCGTCCACACTCTCCATTCGTCCCCACTCCCTCGGTCCCCACACTCTCCGTCCATCCCCACTCCCTCCATCCCCACTCCCTCCATCCCCACACTCTCCGTCCATCCCCACTCCCTCCGTCCCCACTTCTCCGTTTGTCCCCCGACTCTCCGTCCATCCCCACTCCCTCTGTCCCCACTCCCTCCGTCCACACACTCTCCATCCGTCCCCACTCCCTCCGTCCCCCACTCTCCGTCTGTCCCCACTCCCTGTGTCCCCACTCCCTCCGTCCCCACTCCCTCCGTCCCCTCTCCCTCCGTCCCCACTCCCTCCGTCCCCACTCCCTCGTCCCCACACTCTCATCGTCCCCACTCCCTCCGTCCCCACACTCTCCATTCGTCCCCACTCCCTCCGTCCCACACTCTCCATCCGTCCCTCCATCTGTCCCCACTCTCTCCGTCCCCACTCTCTCTCCGTCCCCACTCTCCTCCGTCCCCACTTCTCCATGGTCCCACTCCCTCATCCCCACTCCCTCCGTCCCCACTCTCCCTCCATCCCCACTCCCTCCGTCCCCACTCCCTCAGTCCCCACACTCTCCCTCCGTCCCTCTCCCTCCGTCCCCACACTCTCCCTCTGTCCCCACTCCCTCCGTCCCCACACTCTCCGTCGTCCCGACTCTTTCCGTCCATCCCCCTCCGTCAGGTCCCCTCTCCCTCCGTCCCCTCTCCCTCCGTCCCCCACTCTCCTCCGTCCCCCTCCCTCCTCCCACTCCTCCATCCCCACATTCTCCATCCGTCCCGACTCCGTCCGTCCCCACTCCCTCCATCCCCACATTCTCCATCCGTCCCGACTCCGTCCGTCCCCACTCCCTCCGTCCCCACATTCTCCGTCCGTCCCGACTCCCTCCGTTCCGACTCCCTCCAATCCCACTCCCTCCGTCCCCACACTCTCCGTTCGTCCCGACTCTCTCCGTCCATCCCCACTCCTTCCTTCCCCACTCCCTCAGTCCCCACACTCTCCCTCCGTCCCCTCTCCCTCCATCCCCACACTCTCCCTCCGTCCCCACTCCTCAGGTCCCCACACTCTCCGTTAGGTCCCGACTCTTTCCGTCCGTCCCCACTCCGTCCGTCCCCACTCCCTCCGTCCGTCCCTCTCCCTCCGTCCCTCTCCCTCCGTCCCCACACTCTCCCTCCGTCCCCACTCCCTCCGTCCCCACACTCTCCGTTCGTCCCGACTCTCTCCGTCCGTCCCCACTCCTCCGTCCCCACTCCCTCCGTCCCCACTCCTCTCTGTCCCCACTCCCTCCTTCCACACACTCTCCATCCGTCCCCACTCCCTCCGTCCCCACTCCCTCCATCCCCACACTCTCCGTCCATCCCCACTCCCTCCGTCCCCACTCCTCCATCCCCACACTCTCCGTCCATCCCCACTCCCTCCGTCCCCACATTCTCCGTCCGTCCCGACTCCTCCTTCCCCACACTCTCCAGTCTGTCGCCACTCCCTCCATCCCCACACTCTCCGTCCATCCCCACTCCCTCCATCCCCACATTCTCCGTCCGTCCCGACTCCCTCCAGGTCCCCACTCCCTCAGTCCCCACTCCTCCATCCCCACATTCTCCATCCGTCCCACTCCCTCCGTCCCCACTCCCTCCGTCCCCACATTCTCCGTCCGTCCCCACTCCCTCCGTCCCCACTCTCTCCATCCCCACTCCCTCCGTCCCCACTCCCTCCATCCCCACTCCCTCCATCCCCACATTCTCCGTCCGTCCCGACTCCCTCCGTCCCCACTCCCTCCGTCCCCACTCCCTCCATCCCCACTCCCTCCATCCCCACATTCTCCATCCGTCCCAACTCCCTCCGTCCCCACTCCCTCCGTCCCACATTCTCCGTCCGTCCCGACTCCCTCCGTCCCGACTCCCTCCAATCCCCTCCCTCCGTCCCCACACTCTCCGTTCGTCCCTACTCTCTCCGTCCATCCCCACTCCGTCCATCCCCACTCCCTCCGTCCCCACTCCCTCCGTCCCCACACTCTCCGTTCGTCCCGACTCTCTCCGTCCATCCCCACTCCGTCCATCCCCACTCCCTCCGTCCCACATTCTCCGTCGTCCCGACTCCCTCCTTCCCCACACTCTCCGTCTGTCCCCACTCCCTCTGTCCCCCTCCCTCCGTCCCCACTCTCCTCCTCCCCACTCCCTCCATCCGTCTCTCCCTCTGTCTCTCCTTCAGTCCCTCTCTCCGTCCCACTCTCCTCCGTCCCCACTCCCTCCATCCCCACTCCCTCCATCCCCACATTCTCCGTCCGTCCGACTCCTCCGTCCCCACTCCCTCCGTCCCCACTCCCTCCATCCCCACTCCCTCCATCCCCACATTCTCCATCCGTCCCAACTCCCTCCGTCCCCACTCCCTCCGTCCCCACATTCTCCGTCCGTCCCGACTCCCTCCGTCCCGACTCCCTCCAATCCCACTCCCTCCGTCCCCACACTCTCCTGTCCCTACTCTCTCCGTCCATCCCCACTCCGTCCATCCCCACTCCCTCCGTCCCCACTCCCTCCGTCCCCACACTCTCCGTTCAGTCCCGACTCTCTCCGTCCATCCCCACTCCGTCCATCCCCACTCCCTCCGTCCCCACATTCTCCGTCCGTCCCGACTCCCTCCTTCCCCACACTCTCCGTCTGTCCCCACTCCCTCTGTCCCCACTCCCTCTGTCCCCCACTCCCCGTCCGTCCCCACTCCCTCCATCCGTCCCCACTCTCTCCCTCTGTCCCCACTCTCTCCTTCCGTCCCCACTCTCTCCTTCCGTCCCCACTCTCTCCTTCCGTCCCCACTCTCTCCGTCCCACTTCCTCCATCCGTCCCCACTCCCTCATCCCCACTCCCTCCGTCCCCCACTCTCCGTTCCGTCCCCACTCCTCCATCCCCCACTCTCCGTCCATCCCCCACTCCCTCCGTCCCCCCCACTCTCCGTCCGTCCCACTCCCTCCGTCCCCACACTCTCTGTCTGTCCCCACTCCCTCTGTCCCCACTCCCTCCGTCCACACACTCTCCGTCGTCCCCACTCCCTCCATCCGTCCCCTCTCTCCTCCCCTCCTGTCCCCACTCTCTCCTTCCATCCCCACTCTCTCCTTAGTCCCCACTCTCTCCGTCCCCTTCCTCCATCCGTCCCCACTCCCTCATCCCCACTCCCTCCGTCCCCACACTCTCCCTCCATCCCCACTCCCTCCGTCCCCACACTCTCCGTTCGTCCCCACTCACTCCGTGACCACACTCTCCATCCGTCCCCACACTCTCCCTCCGTCTCCACTCCCTCTGTCCCTACTCCCTCCGTCCCCACACTCTCCGTTCGTCCCGACTCTCTCCGTCCATCCCCACACTCTCCGTTCGTCCCGACTCTCTCCGTCCATCCCCACTCCGTCCTTCCCCACTCCCTCCGTCCCCTCTCCCTCCGTCCCCACTCCCTCCGTCCCCTCTCCCTCCGTCCCCACACTCTCCCTCCGTCCCCACTCCCTCCGTCCCCACACTCTCCGTTCGTCCCGACTCTCTCCGTCCATCCCCACTCCCTCGTCCCCACTCCCTCCGTCCCCACTCCCTCTGTCCCCACTCCCTCCGTCCACACACTCTCCATCCGTCCCCACTCCCTCCGTCAGTCCCGACTTTCTCCGTCCATCCCCACTCCCTCCATCCCCACTCCCTCCATCCCCACACTCTCCGTCCATCCCCACTCCCTCCGTCCCCACATTCTCCGTTCGTCTCGACTCCGTCCGTCCCCACACTCTCCGTCTGTCCCCACTCCCTCTGTCCCCACTCCCTCCGTCCACACACTCCCTCCGTCCCCACTCCCTCCGTCCCCACATTCTCCGTCCGTCCCGACTCCCTCCGTCCTGACTCCCTCCAATCCCACTCCCTCCGTCCCCACACTCTCCGTTCGTCCCTACTCTCTCCGTCCATCCCCACTCCCTCCGTCCCCACTCCCTCCGTCCCCACACTCTCCGTTCGTCCCGACTCTCCCCATCCATCCCCCTCCGTCCATCCCCACTCCCTCCATTCCCACTCCCTCCATCCCCACACTCTCCGTCCATCCCCACTCCCTCCGTCCCCACATTCTCCGTCCGTCCCACTCCCTCCGTCCCCACACTCTCCGTCTGTCCCCACTCCCTCTGTCCCCACTCCTCCGTCCACACACTCTCCGTCGTCCCCACTCCCTCCATCAGGTCCCCACTCTCTCCCTCTGTCCCCACTCTCTCCTTCCGTCCCCACTCTCTCCTTCCGTCCCCACTCTCTCCGTCCCCACTTCCTCCATCCGTCCCCACTCCCTCAGTCCCCACTCCCTCCGTCCCCACACTCTCCCTCCATCCCCACTCCCTCCGTCCCCACATTCTCCGTTCGTCCCCACTCCTCCGTGACCACACTCTCCATCCGTCCCCACACTCTCCCTCCGTCTCCACTCCCTCTGTCCCTACTCCCTCCGTCCCCACACTCTCCCTCCATCCCCACTCCCTCCGTCCCCACACTCTCCGTTCGTCCCCACTCACTCCGTGACCACACTCCCTCCGTCCCCACACTCTCCGTTCGTCCCGACTCTCTCCCTCCATCCCACTCCGTCCTTTCCCACTCCCTCCGTCCCCTCTCCCTCCGTCCCCACTCCCTCCGTCCCCTCTCCCTCCGTCCCACACTCTCCCTCCTCCCCACTCCCTCCGTCCCCACACTCTCCGTTCGTCCACTCTCTCCGTCCATCCCCACTCCCTCGTCCCCACTCCCTCCGTCCACACACTCTCCATCCGTCCCCACTCCCTCCGTCCCCACACTCTCCGTCGGTCCCGACTTTCTCCGTCCATCCCCACTCCCTCCATCCCCACTCCCTCCATCCCCACACTCTCCGTCCATCCCCACTCCCTCCGTCCCCACATTCTCCGTCCGTCCCGACTCCGTCCGTCCCACACTCTCCGTCTGTCCCCACTCCCTCTGTCCCCACTCCCTCTGTCCCCACTCCCTCCGTCCCACACTCTCCGTCCGTCCCCACTCCTTCCATCCGTCCCCACTCTCTCCTTCCGTCCCCACTCTCCCTTCCGTCCCCACTCTCCATCCGTCCCCACTTCCTTCCGTCCCCACTCTCTCCTTCCGTCCCCCACTCTCTCCGTCCCCACTCCCTCCGTCCCCACACTCTCCATCCATCCCCACTCCCTCCATCCCCACACTCTCCGTCCATCCCCCACTCCCTCCGTCCCCACATTCTCCGTTCGTCCCGACTCTCTCCGTCCATCCCCACTCCCTCCGTCCCCACTCCCTCTGTCCCCACTCCTTCCGTCCACACTCTCCTCCGTCCCCACTCCCTCCGTCCCCACACTCTCCCTCCCCACTCCCTCCTTCCCCTCTCCCTCCGTCCCCCACTCCTTCCGTCCCCCACTCCCTCCGTCCCCACACTCTCCATCCGTCCCCACACTCTCCGTTCGTCCCCACTCCCTCCGTCCCCACTCTCTCCATCCCCCACCCCTCCGTCCCCACTCCCTCCGTCCCCACTCCCTCCATCCCCACTCCCTCCATCCCCACATTCTCCGTCCGTCCCGGCTCCCTCCTCCCCACTCCCTCCATCCCCACATTCTCCGTCTGTCCCAGCTCCCTCCGTCCCAGCATTCTCCGTCTGTCCCGACTCCCTCCGTCCCCACATTCTCCGTCCGTCCCTGACTCCCTCCGTCCCCACTCCTCTGTCCCCACTCCCTCCGTCCCCACTCCCTCCGTCCCCACATTCTCCGTCCGTCCCGACTCCTCCTCCTGACTCCCCAATCCCTCTCCCTCCGTCCCCACACTCTCCGTTGGTCCCCACTCTCTCCGTCCATCCCCACTCCCTCCGTCCCCACTCCTCCAGTCCCCACACTCTCCGTTCGTCCCGACTCTCCCCATCCATCCCCACTCCTCCATCCCCACTCCCTCCATTCCCCTCCCTCCATCCCCCCTCTCCGTCCATCCCCACTCCCTCCGTCCCCACATTCTCCGTCCGTCCCGACTCCCTCCATCCCCACACTCTCCGTCCATCCCCACTCCCTCCGTCATTCTCCGTCCCCACACTCCCTCCTTCCCCACACTCTCCGTCTGTCCCCCCACTCCCTCTGTCCCCACTCCCTCCGTCCATACACTCTCCGTCCTCCCCCTCCCTCCATCCGTCCCCACTCTCTCCCTCTGTCCCCACTCTCTCCTTCCGTCCCCACTCTCTCCTCCGTCCCCACTCTCTCCCGTCCCCACTCTCTCCGTCCCCACTTCCTCCATCCAGGTCCCCACTCCCTCATCCCCACTCCCTCCGTCCCCACACTCTCCGTTCGTCCCCACTCACTCCATCCCCACACTCTCCGTCCATCCCCACTCCCTCCATCCCCACACTCTCCGTCCGTCCCCACTCCCTCCGTCCCCACACTCTCCGTCTGTCCCCACTCCCTCTGTCCCCACTCCCTCCGTCACACTCTAAGTCAGGTCCCCACTCCCTCCATCCGTCCCCACTCTCTCCCTCTGTCCCCACTCTCTCCTTCCATCCCCACTCTCTCCTTCCGTCCCCACTCTCTCCGTCCCCACTTCCTCCATCCGTCCCCACTCCCTCCGTCCCCACACTCTCCCTCCATCCCCACTCCCTCCGTCCCCACACTCTCCGTTCGTCCCCACTCACTCCGTGACCACACTCTCCATCCGTCCCCACACTCTCCCTCCGTCTCCACTCCCTCTGTCCCTACTCCCTCCGTCCCCACACTCCTCCGTTCCCCGACTCTCCGTCCATCCCCACACTCTCCGTTCGTCCCGACTCTCTCCGTCCATCCCCACTCCGTCCTTCCCCACTCCCTCCGTCCCCTCTCCCTCCGTCCCCACTCCCTCCGTCCCCTCTCCCTCCGTCCCCACACTCTCCCTCCGTCCCCACTCCCTCCGTCCCCACACTCTCCGTTCGTCCCGACTCTCTCCGTCCATCCCCACTCCCTCGTCCCCACTCCCTCCGTCCCCACTCCCTCTGTCCCCACTCCCTCCGTCCACACACTCTCCATCCGTCCCCACTCCCTCCGTCAGTCCCGACTTTCTCCGTCCATCCCCACTCCCTCCATCCCCACTCCCTCCATCCCCACACTCTCCGTCCATCCCCACTCCCTCCGTCCCCATTCTCCGTTCGTCTCGACTCCGTCCGTCCCCACACTCTCCGTCTGTCCCCACTCCCTCTGTCCCCACTCCCTCCGTCCACACACACTCCCTCCGTCCCCACTCCCTCCGTCCCCACATTCTCCGTCCGTCCCGACTCCCTCCGTCCTGACTCCCTCCAATCCCACTCCCTCCGTCCCCACACTCTCCGTTCGTCCCTACTCTCTCCGTCCATCCCCACTCCCTCCGTCCCCACTCCCTCCGTCCCCACACTCTCCGTCCGTCCCGACTCTCCCCATCCATCCCCACTCCGTCCATCCCCACTCCCTCCATTCCCACTCCCTCCATCCCCACACTCTCCGTCCATCCCCACTCCCTCCGTCCCCACATTCTCCGTCCGTCCCGACTCCCTCCGTCCCCACACTCTCCGTCTGTCCCCCTCCCTCTGTCCCCACTCCCTCCGTCCACACACTCTCCGTCCGTCCCCACTCCCTCCATCCGTCCCCACTCTCTCCCTCTGTCCCCACTCTCTCCTTCCGTCCCCACTCTCTCCTTCCGTCCCCACTCTCTCCGTCCCCACTTCCTCCATCCGTCCCCACTCCCTCATCCCCACTCCCTCCGCCCCCACACTCTCCTCCATCCCCACTCCCTCCGTCCCCACACTCTCCGTTCGTCCCCACTCACTCCGTGACCACACTCTCCATCCGTCCCCACACTCTCCCTCCGTCTCCACTCCCTCTGTCCCTACTCCCTCCGTCCCCACACTCTCCCTCCATCCCCACTCCCTCCGTCCCCACACTCTCCGTTCGTCCCCACTCACTCCGTGACCACACTCTCCCTCCGTCCCCACACTCTCCGTTCGTCCCGACTCTCTCCCTCCATCCCCACTCCGTCCTTTCCCACTCCCTCCGTCCCCTCTCCCTCCGTCCCCACTCCCTCCGTCCCCTCTCCCTCCGTCCCAACACTCTCCCTCCCTCCCCACTCCCTCCGTCCCCACACTCTCCGTTCGTCCCGCCTCTCTCCGTCCATCCCCACTCCCTCGTCCCCACTCCCTCCGTCCACACACTCTCCATCCGTCCCCACTCCCTCCGTCCCACACTCTCCGTCGGTCCCGACTTTCTCCGTCCATCCCCACTCCCTCCATCCCCACTCCCTCCATCCCCACACTCTCCGTCCATCCCCACTCCCTCCGTCCCCACATTCTCCGTCCGTCCCGACTCCGTCCGACCCCACACTCTCCGTCTGTCCCCACTCCCTCTGTCCCCACTCCCTCTGTCCCCACTCCCTCCGTCCACACACTCTCCGTCCGTCCCCACTCCTTCCATCCGTCCCCACTCTCTCCTTCCGTCCCCACTCTCTCCTTCCGTCCCCACTCTCTCCATCCGTCCCCACTTCCTTCCGTCCCCACTCTCTCCTTCCGTCCCCCACTCTCTCCGTCCCCACTCCCTCCGTCCCCACACTCTCCATCCATCCCCACTCCCTCCATCCCCACACTCTCCGTCCATCCCCACTCCCTCCGTCCCCACATTCTCCGTTCGTCCCGACTCTCGCCGTCCATCCCCACTCCCTCCGTCCCCACTCCCTCTGTCCCCACTCCTTCCGTCCACACACTCTCCATCCGTCCCCACTCCCTCCGTCCCCCACTCTCCCTCCCCACTCCCTCCTTCCCTCTCCCTCCGTCCCCACTCCTTCCGTCCCCACTCCCTCCGTCCCCACACTCTCCATCCGTCCCCACACTCTCCGTTCGTCCCCACTCGCTCCGTCCCCACTCTCTCCATCCCCACCCCTCCGTCCCCACTCCCTCCGTCCCCACTCCCTCCATCCCCACTCCCTCCATCCCCACATTCTCCGTCCGTCCCGGCTCCCTCCGCCCCCACTCCCTCCATCCCCACATTCTCCGTCTGTCCCAACTCCCTCCGTCCCAGCATTCTCCGTCTGTCCCGACTCCCTCCGTCCCCACATTCTCCGTCCGTCCTGACTCCCTCCGTCCCCACTCCCTCTGTCCCCACTCCCTCCGTCCCCACTCCCTCCGTCCCCACATTCTCCGTCCGTCCCGACTCCCTCCGTCCTGACTCCCTCCAATCCCTCTCCCTCCGTCCCCACACTCTCCGTTCGTCCCTACTCTCTCCGTCCATCCCCACTCCCTCCGTCCCCACTCCCTCCGTCCCCACACTCTCCGTTAGGTCCCGACTCTCCCCATCCATCCCCACTCCGTCCATCCCCACTCCCTCCATTCCCTCCCTCCATCCCCACACTCTCCGTCCATCCCCACTCCCTCCGTCCCCACATTCTCCGTCCGTCCCGACTCCCTCCATCCCCACACTCTCCGTCCATCCCCACTCCCTCCGTCCCCACATTCTCCGTTCGCCCCGACTCTCGCCGTCCATCCCCACTCCCTCCGTCCCCACTCCCTCTGTCCCCACTCCTTCCGTCACACACTCTCCATCCGTCCCCACTCCCTCCGTCCCCACACTCTCCCTCCCCACTCCCTCCTTCCCCTCTCCCTCCGTCCCCACTCCTTCCGTCCCCACTCCCTCCGTCCCCACACTCTCCATCCGTCCCCACTCCCTCCCGTCCCCACACTCTCCGTTCGTCCCCACTCGCTCCGTGAGCACATTCTCCATCCGTCCCCACTCCCTCCGTCCCCACTCTCTCCATCCCCACCCCCTCCGTCCCCACTCCCTCCGTCCCCTCTCCCTCCATCCCCACTCCCTCCATCCCCACATTCTCCGTCCGTCCCGGCTCCCTCCGCCCCCCACTCCCTCCGTCCCCACATTCTCCGTCTGTCCCAACTCCCTCCGTCCCAGCATTCTCCGTCTGTCCCGACTCCCTCCGTCCCCACATTCTCCGTCCGTCCTGACTCCCTCCGTCCCCACTCCCTCTGTCCCCACTCCCTCCGTCCCCACTCCCTCCGTCCCCACATTCTCCGTCCGTCCCGACTCCCTCCGTCCTGACTCCCTCCAATCCCACTCCCTCCGTCCCCACACTCTCCGTTCGTCCCTACTCTCTCCGTCCATCCCCACTCCCTCCGTCCCCACTCCCTCCGTCCCCACACTCTCCGTTAGGTCCCGACTCTCCCCATCCATCCTCACTCCGTCCATCCCCACTCCCTCCATTCCACTCCCTCCATCCCCACACTCTCCGTCCATCCCCACTCCCTCCGTCCCCACATTCTCCGTCCGTCCCGACTCCCTCCGTCCCCACACTCTCCGTCTGTCCCCACTCCCTCTGTCCCCACTCCCTCCGTCCACACACTCTCCGTCCGTCCCCACTCCCTCCATCCGTCCCCACTCTCTCCCTCTGTCCCCACTCTCTCCTTCCGTCCCCACTCTCTCCGTCCCCACTTCCTCCATCCGTCCCCCCTCCCTCATCCCCACTCCCTCCGTCCCCACACTCTCCCTCCATCCCCACTCCCTCCGTCCCCACACTCTCCGTTCGTCCCCACTCACTCCGTGACCACACTCTCCATCCGTCCCCACACTCTCCCTCCGTCTCCACTCCCTCTGTCCCTACTCCCTCCGTCCCCACACTCTCCCTCCATCCCCACTCCCTCCGTCCCCACACTCTCCGTTCGTCCCCACTCACTCCGTGACCACACTCTCCCTCCGTCCCCACACTCTCCGTTCGTCCCGACTCTCTCCGTCCATCCCCACACTCTCCATTCGTCCCGACTCTCTCCCTCCATCCCCACTCCGTCCTTTCCCACTCCCTCCGTCCCTCTCCCTCCGTCCCCACTCCCTCCGTCCCCTCTCCCTCCGTCCCCACACTCTCCCTCCCTCCCCACTCCCTCCATCCCCACACTCTCCGTTCGTCCCGACTCTCTCCGTCCATCCCCACTCCCTCGTCCCCACTCCCTCCGTCCACACACTCTCCATCCGTCCCCACTCCCTCCGTCCCCACACTCTCCGTCAGTCCTGACTTTCTCCGTCCATCCCCACTCCCTCCATCCCCACTCCCTCCATCCCCACACTCTCCGTCCATCCCCACTCCCTCCGTCCCCACATTCTCCGTCCGTCCCGACTCCGTCCGTCCCC
Organism: Oncorhynchus tshawytscha; assembly: GCF_018296145.1. Lineage (NCBI taxonomy): Eukaryota > Metazoa > Chordata > Actinopteri > Salmoniformes > Salmonidae > Oncorhynchus > Oncorhynchus tshawytscha. Next base: position 11,807,168 of record NC_056462.1, on the reverse strand, counting down.
ACACTCTCCGTCTGTCCCCACTCCCTCTGTCCCCACTCCCTCTGTCCCCACTCCCTCCGTCCACACACTCTCCGTCCGTCCCCACTCCTTCCATCCGTCCCCACTCTCTCCTTCCGTCCCCACTCTCTCCTTCCGTCCCCACTCTCTCCTTCAGTCCCCACTCTCTCCATCCGTCCCCACTTCCTTCCGTCCCCACTCTCTCCTTCCGTCCCCACTCTCTCCTTCCGTCCCCACTCTCTCCGTCCCCACTCCCTCCGTCCCCACACTCTCCATCCATCCCCACTCCCTCCATCCCCACACTCTCCGTCCATCCCCACTCCCTCCGTCCCCACATTCTCCGTTCGTCCCGACTCTCGCCGTCCATCCCCACTCCCTCCGTCCCCACTCCCTCTGTCCCCACTCCTTCCGTCCCACACTCTCCATCCGTCCCCACTCCCTCCGTCCCCACACTCTCCCTCCCACTCCCTCCTTCCCCTCTCCCTCCGTCCCCACTCCTTCCGTCCCCACTCCCTCCGTCCCCACACTCTCCATCCGTCCCCACTCCCTCCGTCCCCACACTCTCCGTTCGTCCCCACTCGCTCCGTGAGCACATTCTCCATCCGTCCCCACTCCCTCCGTCCCCACTCTCTCCATCCCCACCCCCTCCGTCCCCACTCCCTCCGTCCCCACTCCCTCCATCCCCACTCCCTCCATCCCCACATTCTCCGTCCGTCCCGGCTCCCTCCGCCCCCACTCCCTCTGTCCCCATTCTCCGTCTGTCCCACTCCCTCCGTCCCCACATTCTCCGTCCGTCCCGACTCCCTCCGTCCCCACTCCCTCCGTCCCCACATTCTCCCTCCGTCCCGACTCCCTCCGTCCCCACATTCTCCCTCCGTCCCCACATTCTCCCTCCGTCCCCACTCCCTCCATCCCCACATTCTCCGTCCGTCCCGACTCCCTCCGTCCCCACTCCCTCCATCCCCACATTCTCCATCCGTCCCGACTCCCTCCGTCCCCACTCCCTCCATCCCCACATTCTCCGTCCGTCCCGGCTCCCTCCGCCCCCACTCCCTCTGTCCCCACATTCTCCGTCTGTCCCAACTCCCTCCGTCCCCACATTCTCCGTCCGTCCCGACTCCCTCCGTCCCCACTCCCTCCGTCCCACATTCTCCCTCCGTCCCGACTCCCTCCGTCCCCACATTCTCCCTCCGTCCCCACATTCTCCCTCCGTCCCCACTCCCTCCATCCCCACATTCTCCGTCCGTCCCGACTCCCTCCGTCCCCACTCCCTCCATCCCCCATTCTCCATCCGTCCCGACTCCCTCCGTCCCCACTCCCTCCGTCCCCACATTCTCCGTCCGTCCCGACTCCCTCCGTCCCGACTCCCTCCATCCCCACTCCCTCCATCCCCACATTCTCCGTCCGTCCCGACTCCCTCCGTCCCCACATTCTCCGTCTGTCCCGACTCCCTCCGTCCCCACATTCTCCGTCTGTCCCGACTCCCTCCGTCCCCACATTCTCCCTCCATCCCCACTCCCTCTATCCCCACATTCTCCATCCGTCCCGACTCCCTCCGTCCCGACTCCCTCCGTCCCCACATTCTCCGTCTGTCCCGACTCCCTCCGTCCCCACATTCTCCGTCTGTCCCGACTCCCTCCGTCCCCACTCCCTCCGTCCCCACATTCTCCCTCCGTCCCCACTCCCTCCGTCCCCACTCCCTCCATCCCCACATTCTCCGTCCGTCCCGACTCCCTCCGTCCCCACTCCCTCCATCCCCACTCCCTCCATCCCCACATTCTCCATCCGTCCCCACTCCCTCCATCCCCACTCCCTCCATCCCCACATTCTCCATCCGTCCCGACTCCCTCCATCCCCACATTCTCCATCCGTCCCCACTCCCTCCATCCCCACTCCCTCCATCCCACATTCTCCATCCGTCCCGACTCCCTCCATCCCCACTCCCTCCGTCCCCACATTCTCCGACCGTCCCGACTCCCTCCGTTCCGACTCCCTCCGTCCCGACTTCATCCGTCCCGACTCCATCCGTCCCCACACTCTCCCTCCGTCCCCACTCCCTCCGTCCCCTCTCCATCCATCCCCACACTCTCCCTCCGTCCCCACTCCCTCCGTCCCCACACTCTCCGTCCGTCCCCACTCCCTCCGTCCGTCCCGACTCCCTCCGTCCCCACACTCCCCCTCCATCCCCACTCCGTCCGTCCCCACTCCCTCCGTCCGTCCTGACTCCCTCCGTCCCCACACTCTCCCTCCGTCCCCACTCCCTCCGTCCCCACATTCTCCGTCCGTCCCGACTCCATCCCCACTCCCTCCATCCCCACATTCTCCATCCGTCCGACTCCCTCCGTCCCCACTCCCTCCGTCCCCACATTCTCCGTCTGTCCCCACTCCCTCCGTCCCCACCCCCTCCATCCCCACATTCTCCATCCGTCCCCACCCCCTCCATCCCCACATTCTCCATCCGTCCCGACTCCCTCCATCCCCACTCCCTCCATCCCCACTCCCTCCATCCCCACTCCCTCCATTTCCACTCTATGCAATTGATTTCAGATCCCATTCCTCTGGACCTGATGTTATCTATCCAGCAATAAGAGTGGGTGATGTCGGATTGAGTAATGACTTGGGAAATACAAGAAAGAGGTGGATAGAAAGTTAAGGAGCAATAGGTATTCACTTTGTCTAGATAGTGAACTGTGAAGCCATTTCCTTGTGTGTTCTTTTTCTTTGAGTGAAGAGTGGAACAAAGCTAACATGGATTTCTTTTGTAGCCAGGTTATCCGTATATATCAAGAATCCAATGCATTTCTTATTCCCAGGAGTTCTAGAATCTCTTGTGTTCAGCTTGTCATAAAGTCCTGCCCTGGGATTTGAATCAGACACGGTGTCATTGATAAACAACAGAAATTCAGCCAGGTGGCTGAAGTGGTTGAAATTGCCAATAGAATGGCAAGATGTTCTTAGGACACGCAAAGATAACAAATCACTGACCACTCTCAAGCTCTGAACCTGAAGGCTGTCTGTCTGGTACTGACCACTCTCTAGCTCTGAACCTGAAGGCTAGAGTCTAAAGCCTGGCAGAGAACAGGCACAGTTGAACCCCTCTCTCTCTCGCTCTCTTTCTCTTTCTCTTTCTCTCTCCTCTCTCTCTCCTCTCTCTCCTCTCTCTCTCCTCTCTCTCTCTCAAATTCAAGCTGCTTTATTGGCATGAAAAACATTGTGTCAATATTGCCAAAGCAACAATGTATACAATATACATTGTAACAAAAATATAAATGATAGCAAATAATAATATAAAATGGTAGTAAATAATAATACAAAATTAAATATAATAATAATAATAACAATAAAATGGTAACAGTCAATAGTAGAAATGCAATAAATATAAAATCAAATTATGGAAAAGGAAACTATAACTAACTTATAACTAAATAACGGTCTCTCTCTCTCTCGCTCTCTCTCTCCCTCTGTCTCTCTCTCTCTCTCTCTGATGCTTGGTGGTGATCATCATGTCAGCCTGGCACACAGGGTTGTTATTAGACCACTATAGTTGACACCCAGTGTGTGTGTGGTGGCCAGTCGACCCCTTTTTTGACGATGCTCAGCCCTGTGTTTTATAACATGTCATAAAGGTGTCATTCCAGCCGTTTATGGACCGTGTGTGTGTATGCCCGCTGTGCGTGCAAGCCTGCACTGCCGGCATGTCACCTTGATGTGTGTGCGTCTCAGAATTTAGCCTTCGGCGAGTGGATACTGCCAAATCTGTAATCTCTCAAAGATCAATTGAAAGTTCAACCTGCAAAGTAAAAGTCGCAATAAATATTTCAAGTTCACTAGAAGGGTGTGTGTGTGTGTGTGTGTGTGTGTGTGTGTGTGTGTCTGTCTCTCTCTGTCTCTCTCTGTCTCTCTCTGTCTCTCTCTGTCTCTCTCTGTCTCTCTCTGTCTCTCTGTCTCTCTGTCTCTCTGTGTCTGTCTCTGTGTGTGAGAGAGATATGTCAGGGGTTTAGCCGTTCAGGGTAGAGGTCGATTTTTCAACGCCGATACCAATTATTTGGGGGACCAAAAAAAGCCAATACCGATTTTTTTAAATATTTTTATGTCTATATATTTGTAATCATGACAATTACAACGATACTGAATAAAAACATGTATTTTAACATAATATAAATAAAATCAATTTAGTCTCAATTAATAATAAAACATGTTCAATTTGGTTTAAATAATGCAAAAACAGTGTTGGAGAAAAAAGTTAAAGTGCAATATGTACCATGTAAAAAGCTAACTTTTAAGTTCCTTGCTCAGAACATGAGAACATATGAAAGCTGGTTGTTCCTTTTAACATGAGTCTTCAATATTCCCAGTTCGGTAGTTTTTGATTGTAGTTATTATAGGAATTATAGGACTATTTCTCTCTATACCATTTGTATTTCATATACTTTTGACTATTGTATGTTCTTATAGGCACTATAGTATTGCCAGCCTAATTTCGGAAGTTGATAGGCGTAATAGGCTAAACAGCGCAATGCTTGAAGCACAGCGAAGAGCTGTTGGTAAACGCAGGAAAGTGCTGTTTGAATGAATGCTTTTGAGCCTGCTGCTGCCTACCATCGCTCAGTCAGACTGCTCTATCAAATATCCAATCAAATATGAATTATAATATAATAAACTCACAGAAATACGAGCCTTAGGTCACAAATCCGTAAACTATAATAAAAAATAAAAACCTTTATTCTTTCAGTGAAATACAAAACCGTTCCGTATTTTATCGAACGGGCGGCAACCCTAAGTCTAAATATTGCTGTTATATTGCACAACCTTCAATGTTATGACATAATTATGTAAAATTCTGGCCAATTAATTAAGGTCTTTGTTTGGAAGAAATGGCCTTCACACAGTTCGCAGCGAGCCAGGCGGCCCAAACTGCTGCATATACCCTGACTCTGCTTGCACAGAACGCAAGAGAAGTGACTAAATTTCCCTAGTTAAAAGATACTCATGTTAGCAGGCAATATTAACTAAATATGCAGGTTTAAAAAAAATGTACTTGTGTATTGATTTTAAGAAAGGCATTGATGTTCATGGTTAGGTACACATTGGTGGAATGACAGTGCTTTTTTCACGAATGCGCTTGTTAAATCATCACCCGTTTGGAGAAGTAGGCTGTGATTCGATGAGAAATTAACAGGCACCGCATCGATTATATACAACGCAGGATACGCTAGATAAACTAGTAATATCATCAACCATGTGTAGTTAACTAGAGATTATGTTAAGATTGATTGTTTTTTATAAGATAAGTTTAATGCTAGCGAGCACCTTACCTTGGCTCCTTGCTGCACTCGCATAACAGGTAGTCTGCCTGCCACGCAGTCTCCTCGTGGAGTGCAATGTAATCGGCGTCCAAAAATGCAGATTACCGATTGTTATGAAAACTTGAAATCGGCTCGAATTAATCGGCCATGCCAATTAATCGGTCGACCTCTAGTTCAGGGCTGAAGGTAGGACTTGCTGTTAAAAGGAATCCGGTTCTTTCAATGGCTCCACCACCATGTAGTTGAGTCCTTTAAGATGCATTCAGACATGGATTAAACACCTCCATATCTGGAAGAGACACGTCGGCTTAGGGATGTCCTCCATTTTTTATTAAGGAAAGACATGTTTTAGCTGCAGGAGAAGCAAATAACAGGCGATTTCAGGGATTTCACTTCTTAGGAATCCAATACAACTCTCCTTGAAAGGGATTTGTTCCCTGAATTGATGAGCCTGTATACGTTTCAGGTCAAACCCTACATGAGTCCGTTCACATGTATAGCTGTCATAGATAACATGTGATCCTATATGATGAGTTCTTTTGTGTCCATAGATAAAAGGCTTCTAAGTCATCAAGGAGATATTGAGATGCGGTTCTTTGAAGACGCCGATGTAGGATCTGACTGGCTGTCTCTGTGATTGAGGTTAACCAGCTGAAAGAGGGGTATTCGTCATTGAAACCTGCTTTGTGGTACTGTGTCATGTAGGGATAGAGATGTGTGTGTGTGTGTGTGTGTGTGTGTGTGTGTGTGTGTGTGTGTGTGTGTCAGTGCGCTCACTTGCGTGTTTGTGTTTGGATAACACACCAGCCTATTTATCTCTACAAATTCCATGCTGTCCACTCCTTCCTTCCTTCTTTCTCCTCTACCTTTTCATCCACACCTTCCTTCTTTCTCCTCTACCTTTTCATCCACACCTTCCTTCTTTCTCCTCTACCTTTTCATCCACACCTTCCTTCTTTCTCCTCTACCTTTTCATCCACACCTTCCTTCTTTCTCTTCTACGTTTTCATCCACACCTTCCTTTCTCCTCTACCTTTTCATCCACACCTTCCTTCTTTCTCTTCTACGTTTTCATCCACACCTTCCTTTCTCCTCTACCTTTTCCTTCTCTGATCTTCTTGCTTGTCTCATTCCAAACCACTCAGATAGCTGGTTATGATTGACCCACTGAGAAGCTGGGTGGTTGATTGAGCTTCACGCCTTAAGGATACTAATTTGTTAGCCTGCTATTGTTCTCCTCAGGAGTCACTTACTCACTATGCGAATTGGAAATGAACCAGCTGACCCGTAAAGGAAGATGCCGGAAGCTCTGGGAGTCTCTGTGTCTCCATGTAAAATGGAACTGAACTCCTCTTCACGGCTCTACTCATACTGGCATAGTTCACTCTTCAGACACACAAGGCTAGACGAGCACAGAGACGCACACACACAGAGTTGTGTTCACAGAAAAACATACACACACATACACAGGCACACACAGAAACATACACAATACTGGATCTTATTCTACTTTACAGTATAAATAATGAAAAGCCCCAGTCTTGGGTCAAAGGTACAACAACGGCAGACTCCTTCCCTAATGTTAGTCTAATTAAACCTTCTGCACTGAAGCGATCCAGTGTATATGTGGGTGTCGGTGTGCACAGAGAGACTTTAAAAAGTGTGTGTGTGTGTGTGTGTGTGTGTGGGAAGACAATCCTCAACAGGAAATATGACAATGCAGCCCATAAGGACGATATGTGATGATCCGACCTTGGCATTTACATGTTGATGAATTAGTATGGGGATGTCTGGCCTTAAGCCCATCTGTCACTGACAGGAACAGATTCTCTGTAGGCCTTTCTCTTTCTCGCTCTTTCTCTCTCTCTCTCTTTCTCTCTCCCACCCTCCTGCAGCCAGCCAGCCCAAGCTGTGTGTTTAATGCATAACAATGAGAGTAATGGAGGGTTGTAATCCCTGTCAGAGAAACACACACAGCCAGGATGTCATTTTCACTTTAACCACATTAATAAGCATGCACTCTAACGCCAATGGCACAGGGGAGAGAAGAGGAGATTGATGTGGTGTGTGTGTGTGTGTGTGTGTGGTTGTGATCTACGTCTTTATAGATTGATCACTGGAGGACAGGGAGAGCAGGAGAGGCGGTGCCCGCCCACACGCAAACACACACACACACACACACACATACACAGGCTGCCTGTCAGAGATGGACTGACACAGACAGAACGGCCAATCAGTACACTCTCCGGTCTCAGGTGGGATGTGTAGCTGGGCTGTTATTGCCATGTGTTGCTGTAACACAGACCACACATGGAATTTCCATTGGTTAACTTCTTACCTAAGTTTCTATACTTTCATGGGTTTGACGAATGCTGGGTTGGGGTACATTGTAACACATTTTATAACTTAGGAGATCTCTTTTCATTGATCCCTTCCTCTACACTGATTGAAGTGGATTTAACAAGTGACATCAATCAGGGATCATAGCTTTCACCTGGATTCACCTGGTCATTCTGTGTCATGGAAAGAGCAGGTGTCTTTAATTTTTTGTACACTCTGTGATCCCCTTATTGATGTCACTTGTTAAATCCACTTCGATCAGTGTAGATGAAGGGGAGGAGAATGGAATCTCCCCCAGGTTAAGCTAGAGATATCTGTTTGTTGCATTGGATGTGTCTCAAATATTCTGCATCTGCTATGAAAGGTGACAGCTAGAGCGGTGTTTGTCACGCCTTGAAACATCCCGAAAATTGGTCTTCCCACAACATCGTCTGGACCATCCGAACAGGCCTCACGAGGCTTGTCTGAAGGTCCCCCAGGACCAGATGAAAAAGATTTGGAGACAATCTGTTGTTCCGTGTAGTGAATATGTTATTTAATGTGTTTGAATGGGCTAATAGCAATAAGGCCAAATACAATTTTTCATCAAATTATTTTTGTATATATTGTATATATATGTATATATTGTGTATTTTTTTATACTTAAAATTCAAAATCAAATCACAAAATTATCCTTGGTATGACCTTAAAACAATTCCATATAGCTTAGTAGAATATAATTGTAACTTCAAATTACAATAAAAATCACAGTATCGAATCGCAACACATATCGTGAGAATTGTGAGAATCGCAATATACAGTGCCTTGCGAAAGTATTCGGCCCCCTTGAACTTTGCGACCTTTTGCCACATTTCAGGCTTCAAACAATTCAAACTTTTATGTTTGAAGCCTGAAATGTGGCAAAAGGTCGCAAAGTTCAAGGGGGCCGAATACTTTCGCAAGGCACTGTATATGGTATCGGCACAGAAATATCGCGATAATATTATATTTGTGAGGTCGCTGGCAATTCCCAGCGCTATTTTCCCTGTGGAGCTGGGAAGTGTCCCTGCAGAGCAGTGTCCAGGAGAGTACAGTACATAAATGATGACCACGTCCATGTGTCACTTAAATAGAGAGCTTGTAGTCCTAAAAAAATGGAAACCGTTTCGTTCAGCCGTCCCTATGGGGAAAATGAATGGGGAAAGAATAGAGTTTTGGGATGAACACCACAAATAAGGTCTGAGGTTAAAACAGGCTTAGGAGGTCTAATACATTTTGTTCTATGAGATAATATCAGTCAGTTAACATGACCTTCATGAATTGTGAAGCCTTTACGTGATGTTTGCGTTTGTTCTGCCTGCATAAACGCTTCAACATTTACATACAGTGACGTCAGCTGATGAAGATGATCTCATTGAACAAAACGTGTCAGATCTCCTAATCCCAAAAACCTTACAAAAACTCTATTTATTTCCCCATAGGCTTTGTCCAATGAACCCCGGTGGAGTTAGTGCGTGTGTATGTGTGTGTGTGTGTGTGTGTGTTGGAAGAGGGAACAGAATGTACCAATAATTAGGGTTGAAGTTTACCAGTACAATACCAGAATGTTTGTAAATTTCAAGAATTGAATATAGTCGATCACAAGACATCTAAGGGCCCTTTTAGGGTACTTCAGATTATCACAGGTGTCTGTAATAATCTCTGGCCCACTGTGTCGCCTTATCACTTGTAAAATATATTAAATTAAATAAAAATATATATTTTTAAAAATAGGATGACAAAGCTGTAAAACATGTTGCTGCATGTCATCTTCCCTGCTACTGAAAAGAAAATGTTGGCAACACCACAAATAAGTCATTCTGAGACATGCTGTCATTTCACCCGCTGAACAGAAATCTGCCCTAATTCACAGGTAATTTAGTTGTATTCCGCCTCGTAGACATGCATGATACGCACACAAAGGCACAGACACACACACACACACACACACACACCTCTCATCACACGCTCCTGGCTATCATAGAGTCGCTCACAATGTATCCCTTGGTGTTACCAGCCATCTATATATCATCTACATACCCAGCTAGCACCATAATCATTACACATCCATCTATATATCATCTACATACCCAACTAGCACCATAATCATTACACATCCATCTATATATCATCTACATACCCAGCTAGCACCATAATCATTACACATCCATCTATATATCATCTACATTCCCAACTAGCACCATAATCATTACACATCCATCTATATATCATCTACATACCCAGCTAGCACCATAATCATTACACATCCATCTATACATCATCTACATACCCAGCTAGCACCATAATCATTACACATCCATCTATATATCATCTACATACCCAGCTAGCACCATAATCATTACACATCCATCTATACATCATCTACATACCCAGCTAGCACCATAATCATTACACATCCATCTATATATCATCTACATACCCAGCTAGCACCATAATCATTACACATCCATCTATACATCATCTACATACCCAGCTAGCACCATAATCATTACACATCCATCTATATATCATCTACATACCCAGCTAGCACCATAATCATTACACATCCATCTATACATCATCTACATACCCAGCTAGCACCATAATCATTACACATCCATCTATATATCATCTACATTCCCAACTAGCACCATAATCATTACACATCCATCCTTATATCATCTACATACCCAGCTAGCACCATAATCATTACACATCCATCTATATATCATCTACATTCCCAACTAGCACCATAATCATTACACATCCATCTATATATCATCTACATACCCAGCTAGCACCATAATCATTACACATCCATCTATATATCATCTACATACCCAGCTAGCGCCATAATCATTACACATCCATCTATATATCATCTACATTCCCAACTAGCATCATAATCATTACACATCCATCTATATATCATCTACATACCCAGCTAGCACCATAATCATTACACATCCATCTATATATCATCTACATACCCAGCTAGCGCCATAATCATTACACATCCATCTATATATCATCTACATACCCAGCTAGCACCATAATCATTACACATCCATCTATATATCATCTACATACCCAGCTAGCGCCATAATCATTACACATCCATCTATATATCATCTACATACCCAGCTAGCACCATAATCATGACGCCATAATCAACCCATCAAGTTGTTTTCTTTACATTCACCTCCACTTAACCTCTCGCTGCAGGGAATAACTCTACATTACAATTACTGCTGAACCACTACTTTCTTTCCACTCCATTTTGCAGCAGATTGGAGACGGTAGCTGTAATTACGTTTGCTGTAAAGGTAGAGATTGAATTATTCTGCCACGGTGGGTCGAGGAGAAATGAATCAGGAGAAAATTGGAGAGAAGAGAAGGGGGCTGTTGTTAACACCTGCCTTGGCATGTATGTAGTCTGTCTCAGGTCTAGTGGAAGAGGGAGTTGTGTGTGTGTGTGGGGGGGGGCTTGTTTGACAGTGTTTCTGCTAAGCTGACTTGGGGAAAAGAGGTGAGGAGAGAACTGGTCAGAGGTTGTTAGAGGTTGATTTAGTGAGGGTGTTGGGCAAGCTGGATTTTTTTTCTTTCTCCCTCGCGGTCTCTTTTTCCACTTTCACAAAACAAAGAAGTGAGAGCATGGAGAGACCGGAGAATGAAGTCAGGAACAATACGGATCGGCCAGGGAAACTGGGGAAAAGAATATCTTCTCTGAGATAAAACATACATATCATCCAAAGTCAATAAAAGGTATGAGAGATGGCCTGAGTTTTCAGAAGTAACTTCAAAGACACACACACACACACAATTGCTGTGTTAAAAAAAGTCAGAGGAGTTGAGTAGAGAAACAAAGGGAATTGATGGGCTGCACTTTAGTAGGAACTAGTGCCTGGTGGTGTTTCACCTTCACTCTGAAGTAATTGGGTTTAACAACATGTGTTACTTGTCTGCTTATATATGTGTCAAGGCTTAAGGCGCCTGCATGCTTGGCCATACCCTCTTAAAAAACCTTCGCTTGAGACGCTGTAGCAACAACACACCCTGTAAACACTGCATCAAAATTCATCAATATATCAAGAAATCTGTAATAAATGTTTACTTTTTTGCCGATGAGATCTAAGTCACGCAGTTTTACATCTAGCTCAGATGTTTGGTGCAGTTTTACATCTAGCTCAGATGTTTGGTGCAGTTTTACATCTAGCTCAGATGTTTGGTGCAGTTTTACATCTAGCTCAGATGTTTGGTGCAGTTTTACATCTAGCTCAGATGTTTGGTGCAGTTTTACATCTAGCTCAGATGTTTGGTGCAGTTTTACATCTAGCTCAGATGTTTGGTGCAGTTTTACATCTAGCTCAGATGTTTGGTGCAGTTTTACATCTAGCTAAGATGTTTGGTGCAGTTTTACATCTAGCTAAGATGTTTGGTGCAGTTTTACATCTAGTTCAGATGTTTGGTGCAGTTTTACATCTAGCTAAGATGTTTGGTGCAGTTTTACATCTAGCTCAGATGTTTGGTGCAGTTTTACATCTAGCTCAGATGTTTGGTGCAGTTTTACATCTAGCTCAGATGTTTGGTGCAGTTTTACATCTAGCTCAGATGTTTGGTGCAGTTTTACATCTAGCTCAGATGTTTGGTGCAGTTTTACATCTAGCTCAGATGTTTGGTGCAGTTTTACATCTAGCTCAGATGTTTGGTGCAATTTTACATCTAGCTAAGATGTTTAGTGCAGTTTTACATCTAGCTCAGGTGTTTGGTGCAGTTTTACTTCTAGCTCAGATGTTTGGTGCAGTTTTACATCTAGCTCAGAAGTTTGGTGCAGTTTTACATCTAGCTAAGATGTTTGGTGCAGTTTTATATCTAGCTCAGATGTTTGGTGCAGTTTTATATCTAGCTAAGATGTTTGGTGCAGTTTTATATCTAGCTCAGATGTTTGGTGCAGTTTTATATCTAGCTAAGATGTTTGGTGCAGTTTTTCTCAAGTGAAAACTAGTCGTCTCTCATTGAATAGAGTCATTGAACACAGGTCACTAATAATGGTTACATAGTGTTTCACCCACTTTATTTGTATATACTGTATTCTAGTCGTGGCTCATCTCATATAACTTTTTTATTGCTAGGTATTAGACTGCTGTAGCTAGAAACACAATGTAATTGCATTCCTCTGAGATGTCCTATTACCATTACATACATTGTCGGATCCATTTACGTTTAATCTCTCACAATGAGAACATTTCCCAAAGAGAATGAGGCATGGACAGTCTCCTTCTAAATACGAGTGGATCTCATCCTTCTAGCCATTTCTAAAGAAGTGAATGATGGTTGTGGTGTTCAGTTTGGTCAACTACGGTGCCCTATGTACTGCAATTAGCATATCAATAGGCCCGTCCTTCTCTATCTCTCTCTTTCTTTCGCTCCGTCTCGATTTATCTCTTCAATCCTCCCCTCTCTTTTTTTTCTCGCTTTGTTTCTCCATCTCTCTCTCTCTCCCTCTCTTTCTTTCTCTCTCTCCCTCTCCCCATTCATCCTCACACATTCCCCTCATTCCTTTGTCTGTCTCTCTCTTGCTAGTCTGTTCCCTCCATCCCCTGGTTGGTCTTTTACGGTGGGTCCGATCAGGAGCCATTCAATGTCTCCCTGCTCTTTTATACCTCTTTGTTATTGTAGTGATACGAGAGGAGAAACCCTGTACATTATTAATGAGCTTCCACCCCCTCTGACTCACAGCATGTTGCTGGGATGAGTTTCTCTGCTGTGTGAGTGTGTGCGTGTTCGCGCGTGTATGTGTGCGCAACCAGCAAATGTTTATAAGGCAGCATGCAAATGTAGCCCAGCTCTTACCAGCTGTTATCAGAGTATGTCCAGCTATACCATAACATTATCCCACTGCGGTTCAGTTAATTGAAATGCAACGAGTCTTTCAGTTCTGGGATGGATGGTGGAGTGTATACAGTCCAATGGCAAACCATTAATATCAGTTGTTTTGACACCTGGACTGTACGCAGTAGTGTGAGAGGATATATGGGTTAGGCTGGAGGCCGGTCCTAAAGGAGAGAACACCTTCCAATCGTCTAACTGTACATCAAGGCTGCAAGCCGCCACCACCGCGACCCACGTGCTGCAAATGAAACCTACAGTTACTCAAGGCCAGTAGATAAAAGCTGCACTTATTCTATACAGCCATTCCCACAGCTTTGTACAAAGCCTTTGAAATCCATAGCAGCAATGGGACAGGATTCTCCCTTCCTGACAGGAGAAGTGAATACAATAACTCCATGAAAGAAACAATCACTTGTAACAATGGATCCATCCTGCGTTCTCAGAACTACCATTCATAACCTCTGTAGTATTTATTTTGGACTTTTGGAGTTCTCTGAGGTTTAGTAGGTCTGGTGTTGTATTAGTGTTACTGGTGTGTGTTGTATTGTCTTACTGCTGTGTCGTTACTGAGCAGGGTAAGTGGAATGATCCATAAGTGGTTATTGAATTCATCCAACTGTAAAAAAGAGAGGGTGAAACAGAGACTGTCTGTCTCTCTGCCCTCCACGTGAGAGAAACAGAGACTGACTGTCTTTCTGCCCTCCACGTGAGAGAAACAGAGACTGTCTCTCTGCCCTCCGTGTGAGAGAAACAGAGACTGTCTCTCTGCCCTCCGTGTGAGAGAAACAGAGACTGTCTCTCTGCCCTCCATGTGAGAGAAACAGAGACTGTCTGTCTGTCTGCCCTCCACGTGAGAGAAACAGAGACTGTCTGTCTGTCTGCCCTCCGTGTGAGAGAAACAGAGACTGTCTGTCTGTCTGCCCTCCACGTGAGAGAAACAGAGACTGTCTGTCTGCCCTCCGTGTGAGAGAAACAGAGACTGTCTCTCTGCCCTCCGTGTGAGAGAAACAGAGACTGTCTCTCTGCCCTCCATGTGAGAGAAACAGAGACTGACTGTCTTTCTGCCCTCCACGTGAGAGAAACAGAGACTGTCTCTCTGCCCTCCGTGTGAGAGAAACAGAGACTGTCTCTCTGCCCTCCGTGTGAGAGAAACAGAGACTGTCTCTCTGCCCTCCATGTGAGAGAAACAGAGACTGTCTGTCTGTCTGCCCTCCGTGTGAGAGAAACAGAGACTGTCTCTCTGCCCTCCGTGTGAGAGAAACAGAGACTGTCTCTCTGCCCTCCGTGTGAGAGAAACAGAGACTGTCTCTCTGCCCTCCATGTGAGAGAAACAGAGACTGTCTGTCTGTCTGCCCTCCACGTGAGAGAAACAGAGACTGTCTCTCTGCCCTCCGTGTGAGAGAAACAGAGACTGTCTGTCTGCCCTCCACGTGAGAGAAACAGAGAATGTCTTTCTGCCCTCCGCGTGAGAGAAACAGCGACTGTCTCTCTGCCCTCCATGTGAGAGAAACAGAGACTGTCTCTCTGCCCTCCGTGTGAGAGAAACAGAGACTGTCTCTCTGCCCTCCATGTGAGAGAAACAGAGACTGTCTGTCTGTCTGCCCTCCACGTGAGAGAAACAGAGAATGTCTTTCTGCCCTCCGCGTGAGAGAAACAGAGACTGTCTCTCTGCCCGCCACGTGAGAGAAACAGAGACTGTCTCTCTGCCCTCCACATGAGAGAAACAGAGAAACATTAGTGGAACGCTGATAAGGAACCGAACAGTAACAGCTTCTCGGAAATGAAAAATCGCCAAACACTCTTAAATGTATTATTCTTGTTGCCCTCCATCAATGTATTGATTTTGATGCATTAGAGGAAGGAGGGAGAGAAAGAGAGACCAGAGAGAGAAGAGAACAAGAGAAATATGGATTGATTTGATGCCTTCGTGGAGTGTTTTTTCTTACAGTCCCTGTGGCTCTGTCCTTTCTCAGTATATGGGCCTAACCGGACCTCATTTAACCTATGGATCATGTCCACAAACCTAGAACTCCTCTGGCCTCATGACACTTAGCTGGATGGTAGTTAAGCAAATCTTTTCCATATGCAAAGCATTGGTGCTTGAATGTTTTGGGTTTAGGTTGCAGTAGGCAACGACCGCACGTCTTGTGTAACGCTTTCACCAAAACACGCTGTTGATTATTTTACCGTTTATTCGGTTTCTCCAAGGTGTCTCTGTCTTTCTTGATTGCTCGCCCCCAGGGGGCGATGTACAGCCAAAGTAATATTGACTTGTTTCTTTAATTTGCCTATTAGCTGTCTCACAGTATTGACCAGTATAGCTTTGGTAAATAGCCCTAAATTGCTTGATTTAAAAACAGTTAAAGTGTGATGAATTGCTGTGGCTGGATTGAAGTAATTTGTATTGGACATTTGTTGCCAGACCAAGAAAATCACCAAATTACTTATATTGTAGTTAACATCAGATCCAAAAAATGTGAAGTGCATTTAAAACGTTATTTTGTCAAGACATCAAAGGTATAAGATTCTCAAAATGTTCTTATTGTTCAGAGGTTAAAGTTGAACTCTTTGAACTTGTTTTATGATGTCCAAGAATTAACCATAGAGTCAGAGGGGGACATATAAAACATATATATATTTTTTGTGTCTGTTCCCACACATCCAATGTGTGACTGTTCCCACACATCCAATGTGTGACTGTTCCCACACATCCAATGTGTGTCTGTTCCCACACATCCAATGTGTGTCTGTTCCCACACATCCAGTGTGTGTCTGTTCCCACACATCCAATGTGTGTCTGTTCCCACACCTCCAATGTGTGTCTGTTCCCACACATCCAATGTGTCTGTTCCCACACATCCAATGTGTCTGTTCCCACACATCCAATGTGTGTCTGTTTCCACACATCCAATGTGTCTGTTCCCACATATCCAATCTGTGTCTGTTCCCACATATCCAATGTGTGTCTGTTCCCACACATCCAATGTGTCTGTTCCCACACATCCAATGTGTGTCTGTTCCCACACCTCCAATGTGTGTCTGTTCCCACACATCCAGTGTGTGTCTGTTCCCACACATCCAGTGTGTGTCTGTTCCCACACATCCAATGTGTGACTGTTCCCACACATCCAGTGTGTGTGTTCCCACACATCCAATGTGTCTGTTCCCACACATCCAGTGTGTGTCTGTTCCCACACATCCAGTGTGTGTCTGTTCCCACACATCCAATGTGTGACTGTTCCCACACATCCAGTGTGTGTCTGTTCCCACACATCCAGTGTGTGACTGTTCCCACACATTCAGTGTGTGTCTGTTCCCACACATCCAGTGTGTGTCTGTTCCCACACATCCAGTGTGTGTCTGTTCCCACACATTCAGTGTGTGTCTGTTCCCACACATCCAGTGTGTGTCTGTTCCCACACATCCAGTGTGTGTCTGTTCCCACACATCCAGTGTGTGTCTGTTCCCACACATCCAGTGTGTGTCTGTTCCCACACATCCAGTGTGTGTCTGTTCCCACACATCCAGTGTGTGTCTGTTCCCACACATCCAGTGTGTGTCTGTTCCCACACATCCAGTGTGTGTCTGTTCCCACACATCCAGTGTGTGTCTGTTCCCACACATTCAGTGTGTGTCTGTTCCCACACATTCAGTGTGTGTCTGTTCCCACACATCCAGTGTGTGTCTGTTCCCACACATCCAGTGTGTGTCTGTTCCCACACATTCAGTGTGTGTCTGTTCCCACACATTCAGTGTGTGTCTGTTCCCACACATCCAGTGTGTGTCTGTTCCCACACATCCAATGTGTGACTGTTCCCACACATTCAGTGTGTGTCTGTTCCCACACATTCAGTGTGTGACTGTTCCCACACATCCAGTGTGTGTCTGTTCCCACACATCCAGTGTGTGTCTGTTCCCACACATTCAGTGTGTGTGCATTGGATTTCTGTCCTAGTTTGATGGGTTTTCCTTGTACCTCTTGAGTGGAGTCGACATTCGATTTTCTTCGGCTTCAGTAGCTGTAACTGTCAAGATAGGATCCTGTCGGACATGAATCTCCGGGTCCCATTACTTCACAACACCCTCCTCTGTCTTCCCTATCAGTGTGGCGTAATGAGAGAACAAACACACAACTAAATGAAGTTCCAGCCTGTCAAGTCAGAACTCACCCAGCCTCCTCTCTCAGCTGTAAAACAAAACAAGTAACAGGTCTGCGAAAGAAAGAATCCCAGACTGTAGCTTCCCCCTGTCAAGTCAGAACTCCCCCATCAAAGTCCTTCTGATTTTACGGCACCACAAGGCAAATGAATCATTAATGCCAGGCACTCACTTATGCTTCTAGAAGGGTAATTACACCATCTGCTTTGGTTAAAAATAATCAATTGGCTCCACAAGTGACACACTCGGGCGAGACGGCATGACACCGCCCATTATGTTAGGTTGTCTTTAGCCTTTAGCGCCAAACAAGTGAGTGTGTGTGTGAGAGATTTGTCGGCTGCTGCCCACACTCATTTGGGTCATGTGGATGTTCCTTTCATTAAGGCCATTCCTTCCTGTGCGCCATTTATAATGACTCCTCTGTTGTGTTGCGAATATTAGGGACCCCCCGGGTGAATACAACCAACTGAAGAACAGTTCCCATCATAGCTTTGTCAGGCCTTTCATATTCAGTGGAAACTATCCTCACAGGATTCAAATTGCATCTGCTCTATATAATTTACTATATCATTAATGTTGGCAGCAACATGCAGTATAGTAGTGAATTCACAGGAGGTTGGTGGCACCTTAATTGGGGAGGACGGGCTCGTGGTAACGGCTGGAGCGGAATGGGTGGAATGACTCCATTCCATTTGTTCAGTTCCAGCCATTCTAATGAGCCATCCTCCCCTCAGCAGCCTCCACTGGGCGGATATTTACACTGGAATAAATGTGAAAGACAAAAGTTATAAATATGGTCGTGCCACTAAGTAAATGCAAGAAAAAGCCCTCTGGCAATAACATCATATTAAAAACCATAAAAAGCACATAATGATGCACAATAAAAGTATCGCTCATGCATTATTCCTGGTCTCCAGGCCACTTTCTCTCCCAACCCTCTCCTCAGCCAGTAGCGTGTGTGTGTGTGTGTGCGTGCGTGTGTGTGTGTGTGTGTGCATATCTGCATGTATAATGTGTATTCATACATATGCGTGTGTGTGGAAGAGGGGTACTGAAGCTGTCCTTTGACGTTGAAAGAGGAGGGCAGGAGGGATGAGAAGGGGTCTGGATCATTCATCCTCATATTTATTTCTCTAATCCTCTCAGGGTCTGTGTGGCGCTGACAAGTTTCTACCCTCCTGCCCTCTGTTTCCACCAGCTCTATGTCTCCCTGTTCACTGGCTGGGCTGACAGCTGGGTCTGGGTTCTGGGTTCTGGGCACCACCTGCACTGAGACTGAGCAGGCCTAGCTCTGGATCAATGCCCTCTTCATACTCCCCCTGAATCAAAGCCTAATAGCCACACTGGGCCTTCTGAGCCTCTCTGTACTGACAACGCTATCATTTCTGGGTAAAAGAGTACGCTACAGGCCTATAGGGTACATTGCAGAAGCCAATGGTAATAAGCGTTGCTAAACTACTGAGTTGCATCACACAATGAGATGGACTTAATACAATATTAATATACAGTGTTTATCTTTTTATTAAAGTGCTAAACAAAAATACTGAACACAAATAGAAACGCAACATATAAAGTGCATAAAAAGCCTTATTTCTCTCAAATGTTGGCACACGTTTTTACACGTCCCTTTTAGTGAGCATTTCTCCTTTGCCAGGATAATCCATCCACCCGACAGGTGTGGCATATCAAGAAGCTGATTAACCGGCATTGCCATTACACAGGTGCACCTTGTGCTGGGGACAATAAAAGGCCACTAAAATATGCAGTTTTGTCAAACAACACAATGCCACAGATGTCTGAAGTCTTGAGGGAGCTTGCAATTGGCATGCTGACTGCAGGAATATCCACCAGTGCTGATGGAGAGAATTTAACATACATTTTTCTACCATAAGCGGCCTCCAACGTCGTTTTAGAGAATTTGGCAGTACGTCCATCCGGCATCACAACCACAGACTACGTGTAACCACGCCAGCCCAGGACCTCAACATCCCTGCAGGATTGTCTGAGACCAGCCATCCAGACAGCTGATGAAGTTGTGGGTTTGCACAACCAAAGAATTTCTGCACAAACTGTCAGAAACTGTCTCAGGGAAGCTCACCTGCGTGCTCGTCGTCCTCACCAGGGTCTTGACCTGACTGCAGTTTGGCGTTGTATCTGACTTCAGTGGGCAAATGTTCACCTTCGATGGCCACTGGCATGCCAGAGAAGTGTGCTCTTCACGGATTAATCCCAGTTTCAACTGTCCTGGGCAGATGACAGACAGCGTGTATGGCATCGTGTGGGCGAGCGGTTTGATGGTGTCAACGTTAACACAGTGCCCCATGGTGGTGGGGTTATGGTATTGGCAGGCATAAGCTACGTAGTTATTAATGGCAATTTGAATGCACAGAGATACCGTGACAAGATCTTAAGGCCCATTGTCATGCCATTCATCTGCTGCCATAAGCTTATGTTTCAGCATGATAATGCGCCACACAATTCCTGGAAGCTGAAAATGTCCCTGTTCTTCCATGGCCTGCATACTCACCAGACATGTCACCCATTGAGCATGTTTGGGATGCCCTGGATCGACGTGTACGACGGCATGTTCCAGTTCCCGCCAATATCCAGCAACTTCGCACTGCCATTGTAGATGAGTGGGACAACATTCCACAGGCCACAATCAACTGCCTGATCAACTCTATGCGAAGGAGATGTGTCTCGCTGCATGAAGCAAATGGTGATCATAACAGATACTGACTGGTTTTCTAATCCACGCCCAAACGTTTATTTTTTTTTATGCATCTGTGACCAACGGATGCATGTCTGTTTTCCCAGTCATTTAAAATGGATACATTAGGGCCTAATGAATGTATTTCAATTGACTGATTTCCTTATATGAACTATTGAAATTGTTGCACGGTGCGTTTTTTGTTGTTCAGTGTATTTTTAATTTCCATCAGGTTATGTACCTTCCTTTCCCTTCTACTTATCTGATCCCTTCAGAGGGAATATTATTCATGGTAAACAATGGCTTATGTATGGTGCCTGACACTTCATAGCCAGCTGGTCTTAGACTGCTTCAACCATGTGAGCCACGGTGGCTTAGACATGCCATACAAACACACACACACACACACACACACACACACACACACACACACACACACACACAACCTGCTTGGTCTAGATTGATAGGACCTCTGTGGTAGCTATAGCGGCGTATTGCTCGTCCGTCTCCTTTGTTTTCAATAAAGGTCAATTGAAAACCTGCAGGGTCTTTTTCATGTATATAGATGAACGCAGTCCAGATGTTTGTGCCGGGACTCTGCAATGAGTTGCCGGCCGCGGTAGACGTGTGTGCTCATTTGAACGCTCACGGTGAAAACATGCATGGAGAAATAGGATCCACAAGTCGTTGGTGATGAATAGTTAATGTGTGTTTTTATGGAGATGGCTGGCTCTATGTACACCATTGGCATTCCTATATCGCCGTGGTAATAGGCAACCTGATGCTGTGTGAATGTATTTATGTAATTATGAGGATGCCATTAAACAGTCTCACACCATGCTAATGGGCTATGATATCACCATGAGGTGAAGATTAGATCCATGAAAGGAAGGAAGTGTGAAGTGCCTTGACGCAGGGGTACTGTTACTGGCAGCTGTTTTTATCATGTACAATGCCTTCTATTTAAGGTCAGATCTATGACATTTCTACGTAGAACATTCTATATTTTCGCAGTTAAGTTTCCCAGTTAAGGGAAAGCGCAAAGATGGGTAGAACAGTGCTATGCCAGTTTTAGCCATTTTAAAAGGTTTGATCTATGAGACGTAAAAGTCATGTGGTATATTTCATTAATACAATTATGCTAAGTTCAGAGCAGGCAATAGTTAAAGGCAGGGAATTGAGGAGAGCAGAGCTCATTCCATTTGGGTTTTCACCTGAATCAGACAGTCCTATTCCTCAGCTATAGCCCCTCGAACCCAGACGTCCTCCCTGAACATACATCTGTTCATCTTCTCATCTGAGAAGGAGAGAGAGAGAGACAGAGATGGAGACCCGAGACGGCAAGAGTATGAATCTTTCAGCATATGGTGGGCAGAACACTGCTTCTCTGACCTGTGAGAGACTCCACTGTGAGACAGATGGAGAGAACTAGGCAGAGATTGATAGAGGTAGCGGGAGAGATAAAGAGAGTGGGAGAAAGGCATAGATAACCCACTAAATCAGACAAAACATCGTTATCACCCCCTTCCATGTATGTACAATTTGGGTTTTAATGCATAGTTCTTCATGTCAAAAACTCTTGTGTCAATAATTTCCCCACATTATTCAAAATGTGCATGTTTTAAGTCATTTGTGCAATCGCCTGCACCCAATGAATCTCCTCATGAAGGGTACTCCAATCAGGGTTCACGGATTGTGACATAGCTTGTTGACCACCAACCCCTACAGTATATCTACAAGTAGGCTGTTGACCATTAAAAAACTTTTACTGCGTACTTGAACAACAAATCCTGGACATGAATGGTTTACCGGTGACCACTTTCACCAGTATCTGTGGATGGTGTTACCGGCGAAGGGCAACGGAGGCTAAGCACGTCTCAGAATGACATTTATCCCAAATGAGCCGGTGATGGTTGATTATAATAGGCCTGTGGGTTTCAGTCGTGAGAACGGAGAGATTCAATGATCCCCAGCCAGCCATTAGGGACCAAACCAGGCCTCACTATAACAATGTGATGGATGTTCATTTCTCTACCAAGGTGCGCACACACCTGCGCACCTTGCAGCAGGTTGGAGGGATCGCTTCGAGAGCAGAGGGCTCAGGCCGAATGCTAATTGCTATGCTCATACCGGGAAAAAAATATGTTACACTGGATTCTCTCAAGTGTGGGCAGGCTTAGCTTGTGTACTGTACATTCTATAAGGCCTCCGGCTAAATTTTAGTCAGTCGAAAACGTAAGAACTTGAGTTGGGTGAAGCATTTTTTTAGATAAAGAACTGCAGGTACCTGCTATTTAAAGGGAGTTTACAGTGCGTCCAGAATGTGTTTTTGGGATGGAGCCAGGCAGAGAATTAAGTGAAGGTCATGGCCCAAATTAACGCCTGCGACGATCTCCTTTTGGAGAGAGATAGTTAGATAGGGAGATGGTTAGCCAAAGCAACATCATGCTGCCTCCGTCTTCTCCTCATAGTATACATTGTCAATTACCTCCCCCTCCTCACACCCCTTCACAATGTTCTCTCACCTCATATCATTCCATTATCCCCCCCAGCATTCCCCTCGAATCAATCAAAAGAAAACGCCCTCCCTTGGTTAGTGGAGAGGGGGAAATTATGTCATGGGCTGTATCAATCAATCAAATGTATTTATAAAGCTCTTTTTACATCAGCAGATGACACAAAGTGCTTATAACGAAACCCAGCCTAAAACCCCAAACAGCAAGCAATGCAGATTTAGAAGCACAGTACCGAGGAAGAAACCAGGCTCTGAGGGATGGCCAGTCCTCTTCTAGCTGTGCTGGGCAGAGATTATAAGTGTACACGATCATTAAGGCCAGATTGCAGGTGTGGTAGAGAGAGAGGGAGAGTCGAAAACAGCAGGTCAAGGTAGCACATCCGGTGAGCAGGTCAGGGTTCCAAAGGTGCAGGCAGAACAGTTCAAACTTGAGCAGCAGCACGACCAGGTGGACTTGGGACAGCCAGGAGTCATCAAGCCAGGTAGTCCTGAGGCATGGTCCTAGGGGAGAGCGGAAAAGAGAGAGAGAGAGAATTAGAGGGAGCACACTTAAATTCACATAGGACACCAGATAAGACAGGAGAATCACACCAGATATAACAGACTTATTTTCAATGACGGCCTAGAAACGGTGGGTTAACTGCCTCGTTCAGGGGCAGAACGACAGATTTTCACCTTGTCAGCTCGGGGGATCCAATCTTGCAACCTTACAGTTAACTAGTCCAACGCAATAACGACCTGCCTCTCTCTCGTTGCACTCCACAAGGAGACTGCCTGCTACACAAATGCAGTAAGCCAAGGTAAGTTGCTAGCTGGCATTAAACTTATCTTATAAAAAAAACAATCAATCATAATCACTAGTTAACTACACATGGTTGATGATATTACTAGATATTATCTAGCGTGTCCTGCGTTGCATATAATCTGACTGAGCATACAAGTATCTAAGTATCTGACTGAGCGGTGGTAGGCAGAAGCAGGCGCGTAAACATTCATTCAAACAGCACTCTCGTGCGTTTTGCCAGCAGGACTTCGTTGTGCGTCAAGCATTGCGCTGTTTATGACTTCAAGCCTATCAACTCCGGAGATGAGGCTGGTGAAACCGAAGTGAAATGGCTGGCTAGTTAGCGCGCGCTAATAGCGTTTCAAACTTCACTCGCTCTGATCCTTGGGGTGGTTGTTTCCCTTGCCCTGCATGGGTAACCCTGCTTCGATGTGGTGGCTGTTGTCGTTGTATTGCTGGTTCGAGCCCAGGGAGGAGCGAGGAGAGAGACGGAAGCTATACTGTTACACTGGCAATACTAAAGTGACTATAAGAACATCCAATAGTCAACGGTTAATTACATTCAAATGGTATAGAGGGAAATAGTCCTATAATTCCTATAATAACTACAACCTAAAACTTCTTACCTGGGAATATTGAAGACTCATGTTAAAAGGAACCACCAGCTTTCATATGTTCTCATGTTCTGAGCAAGGAACTGAAACGTTAGCTTTCTTACAAAGCACATATTGCACTTTTACTTTCTTCTCCAACACTTTGTTTTTGCATTATTTAAACCAAATTGAACATGTTTCATTATTTACTTGAGGCTAAATTGATTTTATTGATGTATTATATTAAGTTAAAATAAGTGTTAATTCAGTATTGTTGTAATTTTCATTATTACAAATACATTTGTTAAAATCGGCCTATTAATCGGCATCGGCGGTTTGGGCCCCAATAATCGGTATCGGTATCGGGGTTGAAAAAAATCATAATCGGTCGACCTCTAGTACAGATGCATCAAAGTTTGGACCGAGACACTGAAAAACAGCTTCTATCTCAAGGCCATCAGACTGTTAAATAGCCATCACTAGCACATTAGAGGCTGCTGCCTATATACATAGACTTTAATAGATGGAACACTAGTCACTTTAATAATGTTTACATAGCTTGCATTACTCATCTCATATGTATATACTGTATTCCATACTATTGTACTGTATCTTAGTCTATGCCGCTCTGACATTGCTACTCCATATATTTATCTTTTCTTAATTCAATTCCTTGACTGATATTTGTGTGTATTGAGTGTATGTTGTGAAATTGTTAGATATTACTGCACTGTCCGAGCTAGAAACACAAGCATTTACTACACCCGCAATAACATCTGATAAACACGTGCATGTGACAAATAAATAAAGTTTGATTTATTTGATTTGAATAGCCCTCGAAGAGCTCCTACACCGCACAAGCCCTACGGTGGCGCAAGACAGGACAGGAAGATCACGCACCCCTCCTAGAGATGAGCACTAGTAAGCCAGTGATTCAGTCCCCGTAATAGGGGCAGAGGCAGAGAATCCCAGTGGAGAGAGGGGAGCCGACCAGGCAGAGACAGCAAGGGTGGTTCGTCATTGAAGTGCCTTGCCGTTCAGCTTCGCACCCCTGGGCCAGACTGCACTCAATCATAGGACCTACTGAAGAGATGAGTCTTTAGTAAAAACGTAAAGGTCGAGAACGTATCTGCGTCTCTCACCTAGACAGGCAGACCATTCCATAAAAAGCTAGCTCTATTGTAGAAAGCCCTGCCTCCAGCTGTTTGCTTAGAAATTCTAGGGACAGTAAGGAGGCCTGCGTCTTGTGACTTTAGCGTACGTGTAGGTATGTACGGCAGGACCAAATCGGAGAGACAGGTAAGAGGAAGTCTATGTAATGCTTGTAGGTTAGCAGTAAAACCTTGAAATCAGCCCTAGCCTTAGCAGGAATCCAGTGTAGAGAGGCTAGCACTGGAGTAATATGATCGATTATAGCAGCCGTATGTAGCACAAACTGATGTTTATTTAGTGATTTATCCGGGTAACCAGAGAGGAGAGCATTGCAGTAGTCTAATCTAGAAGAGGCTTTATTACTGCCACTTTTAGGGAGTTTGGTACACATCCTGAGGCTAGGGAGACGTTTATTATGTTCAACATAGGAGAGCCAAGCACAGGAAGTAGCTCTTTCAGTAGTTTAGCTGGAATAGTGTCCAGTATGCAGCTAGAAGGTTGTGTCTGTATTGAACCTAGGTCCTGGTATTTCTGTGAAGACTCAGGACAACTGCGTTTTTGTTAGAGGAAATTATAGTTGAAATGATTAATTATGTATACATTTCTAATTAGAACCATTTATTCTAATACTATTAAAACAAATTAATTGTCTGTACCTCGCGGGAAGTTTAAGGGGGAGAGATGAGATAGCTTTTCAGACAGATAAGAATGTTTGGGTTGTGTTCCATTAGTGGAGAAAAGTATATCTTTTAGACAGGTTGGAATGTAGTTTTATGAGGGGAGTAGAAGATCTCCAGACCTGAATACTACGCTATTGTGAGGATGGGAGAGAGTGTGAAACTGATGACGTCATTTTATGTTCTCTCTTTAAAATGTAATGTACTTTGTATTTTGGGTCAGTACTCATCAAGAATAAATGCTGAACTTGTTTTTAAGACTGGTCTCTTGCTAATTCATGCAAATGATAAACTTACAACTTATCATGAATTAGAAATGAGTGCGAATTGAATTGGTTTTGGCAATAAAACATAAAGGAATTTAGAATTCCTCTATCAGTTTTGGAGAAATACACAGATTCAAAGAGGTGTCTGTAATATGCTTTCTGATTTTTTATTTTGTTTTATTTCACCTTTATTTAACCAGGTAGGCTAGTTGAACAAGTTCTCATTTACAACTGCGACCTGGCCAAGATAAAGCATAGCAGTGTGAACAGACAACAATACAGAGTTACACATGGAGTAAACAATTAACAAGTCAATAACACAGTAGAAAAAAGAAAAAAATAGTCTATATACATTGTGTGCAAAAGGCACGAGGAGGTAGGCGAATAATTACAATTTAGCAGGTTAACACTGGAATGATAAATTATCAGATGGTTATGTGCAGGTAGAGATACTGGTGTGCAAAAGAGCAGAAAAGTAAATAAATAAAAACAGTATGGGGATGAGGTAGGTAAAATGGGTGGGCTATTTACCAATGGACTATGTACAGCTGCAGCGATCGGTTAGCTGCTCAGATAGCAGATGTTTAAAGTTGGTGAGGGAGATAAAAGTCTCCAACTTCAGAGATTTTTGCAATTTGTTCCAGTCACAGGCAGCAGAGAACTGGAAGGAAAGGCGGCCAAATGAGGTGTTGGCTTTAGGGATGATCAGTGAGATACACCTGCTGGAGCGCGTGCTACGGGTGGGTGTTGCCATCGTGACCAGTGAACTGAGATAAGGTGGAGCTTTACCTAGCATGGACTTGTAGATGACCTGGAGCCAGTGGGTCTGGCGATGAATATGTAGCGAGGACCAGCCGACTAGAGCATACAGGTCGCAGTGGTGGGTGGTATAAGGTGCTTTAGTAACAAAACGGATCCAGTTTGCTGAGTAGAGTATTGCAAGCTATTTTGTAGATGACATCACCGAAGTCGAGGATCGGTAGGATAGTCAGTTTTACTAGGGTAAGTTTGGCGGCATGAGTGAAGGAGGCTTTGTTGCGGAATAGAAAGCCGACTCTAGATTTGATTTTAGATTGGAGATGTTTGAGATGAGTCTGGAAGGAGAGTTTACAGTCTAGCCAGACACCTAGGTTCTTATAGATGTCAACATATTCTAGGTCGGAACCATCCAGGGTGGTGATGCTAGGTCGGGCGTGCGGGTGCAGGCAGCGAACGGTTGAAAAGCATGCATTTGGTTTTACTAGCGTTTAAGAGCAGTTGGAGGCCACGGAAGGAGTGTTGTATGGCATTGAAGCTCGTTTGGAGGTTAGATAGCACAGTGTCCAAGGAAGGGCCAGAAGTATACAGAATGGTGTCGTCTGCGTAGAGGTGGATCAGGGAATCGCCCGCAGCAAGAGCAACATCATTGATATATACAGAGAAAAAAGTCGGCCCGAGAATTGAACCCTGTGGCACCCCCATAGAGACTGCCAGAGGACCGGACAACATGCCCTCCGATTTGACACACTGAACTCTGTCTGCAAAGTAGTTGGTGAACCAGGCTAGGCAGTCATTAGAAAAACCGAGGCTACTGAGTCTGCCGATAAGAATATGGTGATTGACAGAGTCGAAAGCCTTGGCCGGGTCGATGAAGACGGCTGCACAGTACTGTCTTTTATCGATGGCGGTTATAATATCGTTTAGTACCTTGAGCGTGGCTGAAGTGCACCCGTGACCGGCTCGGAAACCAGATTGCACAGCGGAGAAGGTACGGTGGGATTCGAGATGGTCAGTGATCTGTTTGTTGACTAGGCTTTCGAAGACCTTAGATAGGCAGGGCAGGATGGATATAGGTCTGTAACAGTTTGGGTCCAGGGTGTCTCCCCCTTTGAAGAGGGGGATGACTGCGGCAGCTTTCCAATTCTTGGGGATCTCAGACGATATGAAAGAGAGGTTGAACAGGCTGGTAATAGGGGTTGCGACAATGGTGGCGGATAGTTTCAGAAATAGAGGGTCCAGATTGTCAAGACCAGCTGATTTGTACGGGTCCAGGTTTTGCAGCTCTTTCAGAAATCTGCTATCTGGATTTGGGTAAAGGAGAAGCTGGGGAGGCTTGGGCGGGTAGCTGCGGGGGGGTCGGAGCTGTTGGCCGAGGTTGGAGTAGCCAGGAGGAAGGCATGGCCAGCCGTTGAGAAATGCTTGTTGAAGTTTTCGATTATCATGGATTCATCAGTGGTGACCGTGTTACCTAGCCTCAGTGCAGTGGGCAGCTGGGAGGAGGTGCTCTTGTTCTCCATGGACTTTACAGTGTCCCAGAACTTTTTGGAGAGCTACAGGATGCAAATGTAAAAGATGGTGGTCCGATAGTCCAGGATTATGAGGAAAAACATTTAGATCCACAATATTTTTTCCACGGGACTAAACTAGATCCAAGGTATGACTATTATGATCTCAGCATGCTTCCTCCCTCGTCACTGCACTGGTCTCAAAGCTCTATATGATTTATTTGACCTCTTATATTGAGGTCATAGCGGGGGAAGCAACTAATTTTGTTTACTTTAATACTTCTTCTCAAAATAGTTTAGTAATTTTCTTAATTTCAATCAGCATAATCGCCATAACACGTTAAGATCAAGCAGCAAAGCCTGAACAATACTGTTGTGTCAGAGTGCCGAGTAACCTGAAACAGCAAGGTTTGAACTGTATCAAATGGTATGGTAAAACTACTGGGATTGACCCTGATGCGTGTGGCTGACGCTATAACAGATTGGTGTTGGTGAATGATATGAGACACAGGTGCAGTGTAGTTCCACTCAAGTCAAGCTCATCAGAGGGTTGGAGTGTCAGTCAGACTGATGTACTGTATGTCAACTTTCAGTTGTTTTATTAACAGTTTGAGGGAATCGAGGCTTCTTCAATCAGTCTCTCACTCCATCCTTCCTTCTTCATGGGTGTTCAGGAGCCCTGATCCTCTCGGCTTTCCGAAAGGATACGGACCGTGTCTCGGCGTCTCCACCGTCATGTTCTCAGAATGTCACGCTCGCCTGAACAGAAGGGCCTCACGGTTCAACTGGCGCCTGCCCCACGAACAAGGGATAAGGGAGAGAGAGACCGAGAGAGAGGGAGAGAGAACTGACTGCCTTACTCACTCTCTCTCTCCCTCTCTCTCACTCTCTCTCTCTCTCGCTCTCTCTCTCTTTCCGCTGGCCGTTGTCTTATTGGTCACTCTAACAGGGAAAAGAATTGGAAAAGAGAACTCATAGAGTGGGATAGGTCCTACGGTACATTTCTCCTGTTAAATTCAGTCCCTGGTCTGCGCCAGCCGTTCTCACTCCACTCTCCGGCTGTGGTATATCCATCAGCGGGGGTAATGGAAGAGAGTTGAGCAGTGGACGGAAAACATTGGCAATCTCTGTACGACCTCATCGCTTTTTGACAAGGTACACAGAGTCACTTTATGGTGCCATAAAACAAGACTACGAGAGAGAAAGATTGACAGAGAGAGAGTGAGAGAAAGAGAGCAAGACAGCGAGAGAGAACAAGAGAGAGGGAGGGAGGTGATTATCTGACAGTTACCAGTGTGCCCCAGCCTTGACGTTATTAAAGTTCTACAAGGACTGTTATTTACTGAGCCTTAGCTGTTCCAGTGTCTGCGTCTCCAAAATGGCACCTTTTTCCCTACATAATGCACTACTTTTGACCAGAGTCCTGGGCTCTGGTAAAAATGTAGTGCACTATATATGGAATAGGGTGCAGTTTGGGATGTAGCCTCGTCTGGCCTTGTCTGTGACTGACTGATCATTATACGTCCACAGATATTCCATCTCCCTCCTGTGTGAATGAGTAATACATTGTGTTCACGTCACATGGGTGAGAGGTTGACACTGCATATCCTTATAATACACCTCAGTGGTAATGAAACACATTGTCCTCATATAACTGAAATGTATTGTCTTTATACAGGTGTCGTGTCTTACTTTGACCAGTATTGTCGCACCTGTAAAATAATCCTGCAGCAACAGGATTTCAATGGATGATCACGTTGCCGCGGGGAACCTTTTTGTAAGGGTTAATACCCTTTTCCTTTTGGGCAAATCCAGTCTGAAATTAAGTGGAAATTACAAACTTGAAAAGCCTATTAAAACCGTGAATACACTACAAATGCATTTCCTGCGGCGCACCCTCTCTGAGTGGGCTAGCCTATATATATTGTTGTATTCCTAGTCCACCTGTTTGCGAATTGCAGGTACAGTGCCTTCAGACAGTATTCACACCCCTTGACTTTTTTCACATTTTGTTGCTATAGCCTGAATAAACATTTTATTAAATTGAGCATTTCAAAGTGGAATTATGTATTTTTAAATTTTTGGCAAATTAATTACAAATGGAAAGCTGAAATGTCTTGAGGCAATAAGTATTCAACCCCATTATGGCAAGCCTAAAGCTACATTATGTACATTTTGGTGGCGACCCTACCAAATTCACATATAAAAGTGAGTTATAGATGTGTCATTCTCCTTGAAAGCAAGTCTAAGAAGGGGTAGATATGCTCTATGTGCGCTATTTCTATGCTTCCCCGTTCTGAAGTTTCATTTTTACATCTTCTACTTTCGATTTTGTACAACAACTTCAAACAGCTGAAAATTCTATATTTTGGGGTTTAGAAAATATATTTCACAGCAGTTTAAATGGTACAATAATTCTCTATACTGTACAATGCTTGTTTGCCAAATACACTATTAGCAACCAGGAAATGGCAGAGCGATTTCTGCATATTGCACCTTCAGCAAGTCACATAAGTTGCATGGACTCACTCTGTGTGCATTAATAGTGTTTCACATGATTTTTGAATGACTTCCTCATCTCTGTACCCCACACATACAATTATCTGTAAGGTCCCTCAGTCGAGCAGAGAATTTCAAACACAGATTTAACTACAAAGAGCTTGGAGGTTTTCCAATGCCTCACAAAGAAGGGCACCTATTGGTACATGGTTAAAAATAAAAAAGCAGACATTAAATATCCATTTGAGCATGGCAAAGTTATTAATTACACTTTAGATAGTGTATCAATACACCCAGTCACTTTAAAGATACAGGCGTCCTTCCTAACTCAGTTGCCGGAGAGGAAGGAAACCGCTCAGGGATTTCACCATGAGGCCAATGGTGACTTTAAAACAGTTACAGACTTTAATGGCAGTGATAAGAGAAAACTGAGGATGGATCAACAACATTGTAGTTACTCCACAATACTAACCTAATTGACAGAGTGAAAAGAAAGAACCTGAACAGAATAAAAATAGTCCAGTTTGCATGTTAAACAAAATCATAAACTCCTTCACTCACTTTTGTCCTGAATACAATGTGTTGTGTTTGGGGCAAATCCAATACAACACGTTAGTGAGTATCACTCTCCATATTTTCAAGAATAGTGGTGGCTGCATTATATTCTGGGAATACTTCTAATCGTTAAGGACTGGGGAGTTTATCCAGGATAAAAAATCAATAGAATGGAGCTAAGCACAGAAAACAATCCTAGAGGAATAGTACCTGATTCAGTCTGCTTTCCACCAGACACTGGGAGATTAATTTACCTTTCAGCTGGGCAATAACCTAAAACACAAGGCCAAATCTACACTGGAGTTGCTTACCAAGAAGACAGTGAATGTTTCTGAGTGACCGAGTTACAGTTTTGACTTAAATCTACCTGAAAGTCTATGGCAAGACCTGAAATTGGTTGTCTAGCAATGATCAATAACCAATTTGACAGAGCTTGAAGAATTTTGAAAGAATAATGGGCAAGTGTTGCACAATCCAGGTCTGGAAAGCTCTTAGAGACTTACCCAGAAAGACTCTGTAATCGCTGCCAAACGTGATTCTAACATGTATTGAGTCAGGGGTGTTGGACACTTATGTAAATTCCATTTTCAGTAAATGTGCAAAAATGTCTAAACAAGTTTTCACTGTGATTATGAGGTATTGAGTGTAGATGGGTGTGAAAAATGCATTTAACCCATTTTGCTGCAACACAAAATGTGGGACAAGTCAAGCAAGGGGTATGAATTCTTTCTGTATGTTATGCCGGATATTTAGGTTGACACTGCTCTTATAATACACCTCAGCATTAATGCAACACATTGTCCTTACATCACCCCTCTGTGAATGGTGTCTATACGTCATTGTCTTGTTCACACCTGTTTACGTATGACAAGTATATTGTTGTCCTCGATGTTTAGCCCTTTTACAGTGTATGAGAGAGATGGACTATACTGTACCAACAGTTAACTAGTGTTTCCTATATAAGTAGGTGCATTTCAGTTATAGTGTACAGTGTCATCATTGCTGATGGTGGGCATATTTTGGCAGCATAGCAAAAGTAGCTGAAGTGTTCAGCAGAAGATTAAGGAGAGTTACGAGATGTGCGACAGTTGATTTGTTCAAAAACAGTTAATTCAATTGTGTTCCATTTCTTGGTAAGCATAATTGCTTTTTTTTACATTCACATGTACCCAAAATGAGTTAACAACTCTGCTTACTTGCCTTATAATGTTTTGAAAAAACTGTCAGTTATAAATTGCCAGATTTTAGCCAGTATCTTTATAAACACGGCACTCTCCGTTCCCTATGAATCTCACACAGGCTTCAATCGCTCCTGCCTCTGCACCATGTCTGTTGTATTTTACATTATTATCCCCGCGCTGACCCAGTCTCTCCACGTCAATTATATCAAATTAGATGCCATTAAAAATTGTATATTTGACGGCACTGCCTGAGCGCTGTTCAAACTGTTTCTATGGAGACCGACAGCTTGGAACGTGCTGTCACTAGTAGTGAGGCAATTGCTAGGCTTGCCGTTCCGTTCTTTCTATTGTGCTTTCGTAGTAGAAAACTGACAATAGTTGCAGCACCTCGCAAAGTGGCTCATAAACAACCAATCTCTTTATGGTTCACCATTGCATGTACTATAGAGCCACAGATGACTCTGTGTGGACAATGAATGTGAAATATTTTGCCCAGCAGTCTCAATCACAAACACCCTTTGACCTTCTGAATGTGTTTTCCTCTCTTTCTCTCTCTCTCTCTCTCTCTCTCTCTATATATATATATATATATATATATATATATATATATATATCCTCTTTCTTTCCTTATTAAACTGGTGGCTGTGGAGGTAACCTGGCGACGGCCTTGCCACTGTAAACCGGTAGAGGGGTAGATCTGGCCACCGGCCTAATGCAGCCATGCTGGTACAGAGGCTTTTCTGCCAAGGGGACAGGAGGGCCAGGTGGATGAGTACAAAATACCCCAGTGAGACTGTTTAACAGGACTGGTGGCCCAGCTGTTACTGAGTCAATACCAGCATACATCACACAGGCCAGACCACAGCTTCATCTAGTATGGTTGGGATATTGTGACTGATTAAACATACCGACCATAGGTGCCTTGTGTGATTGACCTTGACAGTCAGCAACTTACACTGAGTGTAGAAAACATTCTTTCCATGACATAGACATGACATAGAACAATATGATCCCTTATAGATGTCACTTGTTAAATTAAATCAACTTCAATCAGTGTAGATGAAGGGGAGGAGACAGGTTAAATAAGGATTTTTATGTGCCATTCAGAGGGTGAATGGGCAAAACAAAACATTTAAGTGCCTTTGAACGGGACATGGTAGTAGGTGCAAGGCTTGAGTGTGTCAAGAACTGCAATGCTGCTGGGTTTTTTCACAGTCAACAGTTTCCCATCAGTATCAAGAAAGGTTCACCACCCAAAGGACATCCAGCCAACTTGACACAACTGTGGGAAGCATTGGAGTCAACATCCTTGTGGAACGCTTTTGAAACCTTGTAGAGTCTATACCCCGACAAATTGAGGCTGTTCTGAGGGCAATAGGAGGGGGTAGAACTCAATATTAAGTTGTTCTTAATGTTTTGTCCACTCAGTGTATGTAGATATGCATTTGCATATTTACCTATTTATACCAGTACATGGGGAGGTTTATGGAGGATATACTCTGAGGATGTACTTTTTGTTATCAGCCCAGTGTGATATGTTTGGCCTTAGGGATATTATAGATCTTGTGTAATGTAACCAGTATGTGTGGGGTTTACATTGTGTTATTTGGTTATATTATGCGTGTATTTTTTGAGTTCCAAACTGATGCCAATACAGTAGCAGTGTTTTTGCCACTTTCACCTACAGTTGAAGTCGGAGGTTTACATACACTTAGGTTGGAGTCATTAAAACTTGTTTCAACCACTCCACAAATTTCTTGTTAAACCTGTTTGGGATAGGGGGCAGCATTTTCAAGTTCGGATGAAATGCATGCCCAGAGTAAACTGCCTGCTACTCTGGCCCAGAAGCTAATATATGCATATTATAGCTAATATATGCATATTATTAGTAGTATTGGATAGAAAACACTCTCGAGTTTCTAAAACTGTTTGAATGATGTTTGTGAGTATAACAGAACTCATATGGCAGGCGAAAACCTGAGAAAAATCAAACCAGGAAGTGGGAAATCTGAGGTTTGTAATTTTTCAACTCATTGCCTATCGAATATACAGTGTCTATGGGGTCATATTGCGCTTCCTAAGGCTTTCACTAGATGTCAACAGTCTTTAGAACATTGTTTGAGGCTTCTACTGTGAAGTGGGGGCGAATGAGAACTGAATCAACCAGAGGCCTGCCGGAGTGCCATGAGCTGATCACGCGCGCACACGTGAGAGCGACCTGCGTTCCATTGCAATTCTAAAGACAAAGGAATTCTCCGGTTGGAACATTATTGAAGATTTATGTTAAAAACATCCTAAAGATTGATTCTATACATCGTTTGACATGTTTCTACGAACTGTAATATAACTTTTTGAACTTTTCGTCTGAACTTTCGCCTGGACTTGCCCGCGCCTCGTGAGTTTTAATTTGTTTACCAAACACGCTAACAAAAGGAGGTATTTGGACATAAATTATGGTCTTTATCGAACAAAACAAACATTTATTGTGGAATTGGGATTCCTGGGAGTGCATTCTGATGAAGATCATCAAAGGTAAGTGAATATTTATAACGCTATTTCTGACTTTTACTGACTCCACAACATGGCGGGTATCTGCATGGCTTGTTTTTGTGTCTGATCGCCGTACTCAGATTATTGCATGGTTTGCTTTTTCCGTAAAGCTTTTGTGAAATCTGACACAGCGGTTGCATTTAGGAGAAGTATATCTATAATTCTGTGCATAACAGTTGTATCTTTTATCAAAGTTTACTATGAGTATTTCTGTAAATTGATGTGGCTCTCTGAAAATTCGCTGGATGTTTTCGAGGCACAACATTACTGACCATAAAGCGCCAATGTAAAGTGAGATTTTTGGATATAAATATGAACTTTATCGAACAAAACACATGTATTGTGTAACATGAAGTCCTATGAGTGCCATCTGATGAAGATCATCAAAGGTTAGTGATTTATTTTATCTCTATTTCTGCTTTTTGTGACTCCTTTGGCTGGAAAATGGCTGTGTGTGTTTTTGTGACTAGGCTCTGACTGAACATAATCATATGGTGTGCTTTCCCTGTAAAGTCTTTTTGAAATCGGACACGATGGGTAGATTAACAAGAAGTTAACCTTTAATTTGGTGTATTGTACTTGTGAATGTATGAAAGTTACATGTTTAAAAAAAATACTTTTGAATTTTGCGCTTTGCCTTTTCAGCGGAATGTTGTTGAGGGGTTCCGCTAGCCATAAGTATTAACAAACTATAGTTTTGGCAAGTCGGTTAGGACATCTACTTTGTGCATGACACAAGTAATTTTTACAACAATTGTCTACAGACAGATTATTTCACTTATAATTCACTGTATCACAATTCCAGTGGGTCAGAAGTTTACGTACACTAAGTTGACTGTGCCTTTAAACAGCTTGGAAAATTCCAGAAAATTAAGTCATGTTTTAGAAGCTTCTGATAGGCTATTTGACATAATTTGAGTCAATTGGAGGTGGCCTACCTTCAAATTCAGTGCCTATTTGCTTGACATCATGGGAAATCACGCAAGTATAACTACCATGGGGCCACGCAGCCGTCATACCGCTCAGGAAGGAGACGCGTTCTGTCTCCTTGAGATAAACGTACATTGGTGTGAAAGTGCAAATAAATCCCAGAACAACAGCAAAGGACCTTGTGAAGGTGCTGGAGGAAACAGGTACAAAAGTATCTAGTATACTTCCAAAGATGTGGCGAAATGGCTTAAGGACAACCAAGTCAAGGTATTGGAGTGGCCATCACAAAGCCCTGACCTCAATCCCATAGAAAATGTGTGGGCAGAACTGAAAAAGTGTGTGCGAGCAAGGAGGCCTACAGACCTTACTCAGTTACACCAGCTCTGTCAGGAGGAATGGGCCAAAATTCACCCAACTTATTGTGAGAAGCTTGTGGAAGGCAACCCAAAACCTTTGACCCAAGTTAAATAATTTGAAGGCAATGCTACTAAATTCAAATTGAGTGTATGTAAACTTCTGACCCACTGAGAATGTGATGAAATAAATAAAAGCTAAAATAAATCAATCACTCTCTCTATTATTCTGACATTTCACAATCTTAAAATAAAGTGGTGATCCTAACTGACCTAAGACAGGGAATTTTTACTCGTATTAAATGTCAGGAGTTGTGAAAAACTGAGTTTAAATGTACTTGGCTAAGGTGTATGTAAACTTTCGACTTCAACTGTACTTCCATATTCATAAACATGAAAAAGGGTACTTTATGGGAAAATCAAACATTGAAAACATTTCACAAGTGTTGTTTATCTGGCAAAGAATACAGGGTTTGAAATGATGCAGACAATTACATTGATACAAACCACAATCTATCTAAACTCAGCAACAAAATAAACATCTTCTGCTTTTATTTTCAGCAAAGTTAACATGTGTAAATATTTGTATGAACATAACAAGATTCAACAACTGAGACATAAACTGGACAAGTTTCACAGACATGTGACTAACAGAAATGGAATAATGTGTCCCTGAACAAAGGGGAGGTCTAAATCAAAAGTAAAAGTCAGTATCTGGTGTGGCCACTAGCTGCATTAAGTATTGCAGTGCATTTCCTCCTCATGGACTGCACCAGATTTGCCACTACTTGCTGTGAGATGTTACCCCACTCTTCCACCAAGGCACGTGCAAGTTCCTGGGGGGAATGGCCCTAGCCTTCACTCTCCGATCCAACAGGTCCCAGACGTGCTCAATGGGATTGAGATCCAGGCTCTTCACTGGCCATGGCAGAACACTGACATTCCTGTCTTGCAGGAAATCACTGCTCAGAACGAGCAGTATGGCTGGTGGCATTGTCATGCTGGAGTGTTATGTCAGGATGAGCTTGCAGGAAGGGTGCCACATGAGGGAGGAGGATATCTTGCTTGTAACGCACAGCGTTGAGATTGCCTGCAATGACAACAAGCTCAGTCCGATGGTGCTGTGACACACCGCCCCAGACCATGACGGACCCTCCACCTCCAAATCGATTCCACTCCACAGTACAGGCCTCGGTGTAATGCTCATTCCTACGACGATAAACGCGAATCCGACCATCACCCCTGGTGAGACAAAACCGTGACTCGTCAGTGAAGAGCACTTTTTGCCAGTCCTGTCTGGTCCAGCAACGGTGGGCTTGTGCCCATAGGCAATGATGTTGCTGAGGGACCTGCCTTACAACAGGCCTACAAGCCCTCAGTCTAGCCTCTCTCAGCCTATTGCAGACAGTCTGAGCACTGATGGAGGGATTTTGCATTCCTGGTGTATCTCGGGCAGTTGTTGTTGCCATCCTGTAGCTGCCTCGCAGGTGTGATGTTCAGATGTACCAATCCTGTGCAGGTGTTGTTACACATGGTCTGTCACTGCGAGGACGATCAGCTGTCCATCCTGCCTCCCTGTAGTGCTGTCTTAGGCGTCTCACAGTACGGACATTGCAATTGCAATTTATTGCCTTGGCCACATCTGCAGTCCTCATGCCTCCTTGCAGCATGCCTAAGGCACGTTCACGCAGATGAGCAGTGACCCTGGGCATCTTTCTTTTGGTGTTTTTCAGATTCAGTAGAAAGGCCTCTTTAGTGTCCTAAGTTTTCATAACTGTGACCTTAATTGCCTACCGTCAGTAAGCTGTTAGTGTCTTAACGACCATTCTACAGGTGCATGTTCATTAATTGTTTATGGTTCATTGAACAAGCATGGGAAACAGTGTTTAAACCCTCTACAATGAAGATCTGTGAAGTTATTTGGATTTTTACGCATTATCTTTGAAAGACAGGGTCATGAAAAAGGGATGATTCTTTTTTTGCTGAGTTTACAATATTAATGCTGATTCAACCCCTAAAAAAATTTAATTATAAAAATTATAGAAAGCTATTGAATACAATTCACCTGTGTTGTTGATATCTGGCTGGGTAAGCAGCATACGTTTGTATGCCTTGACAAACTGGCATCTGGCATTTAAGCCTCTCGGAGATGGCACTCCGGGTGCGTGGTGGCAAATGTGAGTGGTCAGCGAACCCAGTATGTGTCACATCAACACCCACGCTGAAAATAGCATCTCCATCTTTTATTTACAACAGCGTGTAGGGACCGCCCCCTGCCCCGCAACCCTGACATGATAATTGTCACTCCAGCTAGTGTCCCGATGGATTCGTTGGAGCGGGACCTTTCACGGATGTCACCTCTGGAAGATACAGTCCCCCCCACCACCCACCTCTCCTTTTTACTCCTTGCATCTCCCCCTTCAGTGGTCAAATAGTCTCCTCTGCAATTAACAGGGTTGTGTTTCCACCTTTCGTGCTCCTGTGTTGGCCTTTGTGTATTCCATGTATGCTAATTAATGCACTATACCAATTGATGTGCTGATTTTGAAGGGATGCAGTGTTGTCACTTGATGAGAGAAAAGTTTACTTCCTGTTTTTGTGTTGTGATTTCTAGAAAGGTTTTTTTTTCTTTACGGATTTTTCTTTTTTCTTCGTAGATTGCAGAAGATGCATTGCAGTGTTACATTTACAATAATTTTTTCAATTTGATATTATCTTTTGTTATCTTTCTTATTTCTTTCTTATCTTTCTTTCTTAGGAAATGCAAAGGGAATTTCCATAAATGTCCAGTAAAGTACCTATTTTCCATCATACATATGAAATGACAGATCTATACTGAACAGAAATATAAACAAAACATGTAACAACAACAATTACTGAGTTTCAGTACATATAAGGAAATCAATCAATTTAAATAAATAAATTAGGCCATAATCTATGGATTTTACAGGACTGGGTAGGGGTGCAACTCAGAATGAGGTTTTCTCCACAAAAGGGCTTTATTACAGACATAAATACTCCTCAGTTTCAGCATCTTTCCGGGTGCCTTGTTTCCAGGTGAAGAAGCCGGATGTGGAGGTCCTGAGCTGGCGTGGTTACACGTGGTCTGGCGTGGTTACACGTGGTCTGTGGCCAAATTCTCAAAAACGATGTTGGACGCAGTTTATGGTAGAGAAATGAACATTCAATTCCCTGGCAACAGCTCTGGTGGACATTCCTGCAGTCAGCATGCCAGTTGCACACCTCCTCAAAACATGAGACATCTTTGGCATTGTGTTGTGTGACAAACCTGCACATTTTAGAGTGGCCTTTTATTGTCCCCGGCACAAGGTTCACCTGTTTAATGACAACGCTGTTTATTATTATCTTGGCAAAGGACAAATGTTTACTAACAGGGATGTAAACAAATTTGTGCACAACATTTGAGAGAATAGTATTTTTGTGCGTATGGAACATTTCTGGGTTTATTTCAACTCATGAAACATGGGACCAACACTTTACATTTTGCATTTATATTTTTGTTCATTATATCAATGATCAATTATATTATATAATATACACAACCTAATCTGGGTAAAATATTTTCCCATTATGTTACTCAGATGGATGGATCACCACACACACACACACAGTGCCTTTGGAAAGTATGCAGACCCCTTGACTTTTTCCACATTTTGTTAGGTTACAGACTTATTCTAAAATGTATTAAATAAAAACATTTCCTCGTAAATCTACACACAATACCCCATAATGACAAAGAAAAAACAGGTTTTTAGAATTATTGCTAATTTATTAAAAATAAAAAACTGAAATATCACATTTCCATAAGTATTCAGACCCTTTACTCAGTACTTTGATGAAGCACCTCTCAAGCTCTGTCTGGTTGGATGTGGAGCTTTGCTGCACAACTATTTTCAGTTGACTCCAGAGATGGGTTCAAGTCCAGGCTTTGGCTGGGCCACTCAAAGACATTCAGAAACCTGTCCCGAAGCCAATCCTGAATTGTCTTGGCTGTGTGCTTAGGGTCATTGTCCTATTTGAATGTGAACCTTCACCCCAGTCTGAGGTCCTGAGTGCTCTGGAGCAGGTTTTCATCAAGGATCTCTGTGTACTTTGCTCCATTCATCTTTCCTTCGATCCTGACTAGTCTCCCAGTTCGTGCCTCTGAAAAACATCTCCACAGCAGGATCCTGCCACCACCATGCTTCACCGTAGGGATGGTATTGGCCAGGTGATGAGAGGTGCCAGGTTTCTTCCAGAGGTGACATTTGGCATTCAGGCCAACGAGTTCAATATTGGTTTCATCAGAAAAGAGAATCTTGTTTCTTATGGTCTGAGAATCCTTTAGGTGCCTTTCGGCAAACTCCAAGCTTCCT
Source organism: Oncorhynchus tshawytscha (assembly GCF_018296145.1). Taxonomy (NCBI): domain Eukaryota; kingdom Metazoa; phylum Chordata; class Actinopteri; order Salmoniformes; family Salmonidae; genus Oncorhynchus; species Oncorhynchus tshawytscha. The sequence continues at coordinate 11,766,052 of NC_056462.1, read as the reverse complement.
GTCATGTGCCTTTTACTGTGGCTTACGTCTGGCCACTCCATCATAAAGGCCTGATTGGTGGAGTGCTGCAGAGCTGGTTGTCATTCTGGAAGGTTCTCCCATCTCCACAGAGGAACTCTGGAGCTCTGTCAGAGTGACCATCAGGTTCTTGGTCACCTCCCTGACCAAGGCCCTTCTCCCCCGATGGCTCGGTTTGGCTGGGCCGCCAACTCTAGGTAGAGTCTTGGTGGTTCCAAACTCCTTCCATATAAGAATGATGGAGATCACTGTGTTCTTGGGGACCTTCAATGCTGCAGAAATGTTTTGGTACCCTTCCCCAAATATGTGCCTCGACACAATCTTGTCACAATTCCTTCGACTTCATGGCTTGGTTTTTGCTCCGACATGCACTGACAATTGTGGGACCTTATATAGACAGGTGTGTGCCTTTCCAAACATATACAATCAATTGAATTTACTACAGGTGGACTCCAATAAAGTTATAGAAACATCTCAAGGATGATCAATGTAAACAGGATGCACCTGAGCTCAATTTTGTGTCTCACAGAAAGGGGTCTGAACACTTATGTAAATGAGGTATTTCAGTTTTTTATGTTTCGTACATTTCCCAAAAATTCTAAAAACTTGTTTTGGCTTTGTCATTATGGGGTATTGTGTGTAGATTGATGAGGAACATTTTTTTACGTTATCCATTTTAGAACAAGGCTGTAATGCAACAAAATGTGGAAAATGGTGAAGGGGTCTTAATACTTTCCGAATGCACTATATTCTGTCCTACACAGCCACCTCTTATTGAACGTATCAGCACGATATGATAGCACAGACTGTAAAGGCCCTCCAGGCATTCCTCTGAAACAAACACTGGTAATATGAAACGATACTGAATGTATTATATGAATGGACGAAACAATACCCCTCATTTCATAAATATACATAAATAAAATAAATAAGCAAAAACTTTGTATTTGTTAGCCCGAGGCATCTTGCTGTCCTATAGTGAAATAGTGCTGAAAAATATCTAAATATGCTCGAACAATATTGTTTCTGTCAGTGGGGAGTGAGTTTACCCCCAAGGTAAACTACACTTCCTAACAAGTCCATATACGCTTTATACACTTGACCAGTGGCAGGGTTCTCAAAGGATGTCCTGATCATGGTCCATGGTGGTATGTGTAGCCTAGGATCTTAAAACCTGCCCATGTCCTTGTCAGAAACACATTGACATGCAGAATAATGATCTGATTCAGAGTGCCCACAAATACTCCCGGGGAACCACAACCAGGTACCGAATTCATGTATGAAAACGCTCATATATAGAGACGTATAGATGTTTTTCTACACTTCCTACATGGAAAAAGTTACTTGCGTTTTTACTGCACTGCTAAATGGAGAATTCCCCTATAGCTATGTTTGTAGTTTATCACATCGTTATTATACATACACTGTGGTGCTCCTCTTCTGACTCTACAGAGGCTTTTACAGCCTCTCTGATGCTCGCCTGTTTGCAATGCATGGGGCCCATAACCTTGATGCACTTCATATTAATTGAAGGGTCCTGCTGCATTCAGTTTTAAAGGTGACCAACCTTGGTGCAAATCAACTCTTTTCATATCTGATTTCCTGCTTTCGTGTTCCCCAGAGCCGCTACACGCGCCACTTAATTGAATTTCTGAGCCCGTTTCTTTTCAGCGTGCCGAGCGGATATTGAAGTGCATGTAATTGTAATTTTAGCATGCACCACTTGTGCGCTTCGCTCTTTTAGGATGAGAAGCGAGAGAACGAGAGGCACCTGCCATCATACACTGCAGTATTCAGGCTCGGGCGACTGGAACACACTACACCGTACACTGCAGTATTCAGGCTTGGGCAACTGGAACACACTACACCGTACACTGCAGTATTCAGGCTCGGGCGACTGGAACACACCACACCGTACACTGCAGTATTCAGGCTTGGGCGACTGGAACACACTACACCGTACACTGCAGTATTCAGGCTCGGGCGACTGGAACACACCACACCGTACACTGCAGTATTCAGGCTCGGGCGACTGGAACACACTACACCGTACACTGCAGTATTCAGGCTCGGGCGACTGGAACACACCACACCGTACACTGCAGTATTCAGGCTCGGGCGACTGGAACACACTACACCGTACACTGCAGTATTCAGGCTCGGGCGACTGGAACACACTACACCGTACACTGCAGTATTCAGGCTCGGGCGACTGGAACACACCACACCGTACACTGCAGTATTCAGGCTCGGGCGACTGGAACACACCACACCGTACACTGCAGTATTCAGGCTCGGGCGACTGGAACACACTACACCGTACACTGCAGTATTCAGGCTCGGGCACTGGAACACACTACACCGTACACTGCAGTATTCAGGCTCGGGCGACTGGAACACACCACACCGACACTGCAGTATTCAGGCTCGGGCGACTGGAACACACTACACCGTACACTGCAGTATTCAGGCTCGGGCGACTGGAACACACCACACCGTACACTGCAGTATTCAGGCTCGGGCGACTGGAACACACCACACCGTACACTGCAGTATTCAGGCTCGGGCGACTGGAACACACCACACCGTACACTGCAGTATTCAGGCTAGGGCACTGGAACACACCACACCGTACACTGCAGTATTCAGGCTCGGGCGACTGGAACACACCACACCGTACACTGCAGTATTCAGGCTCGGGTGACTGGAACACACCACACCGTACACTGCAGTATTCAGGCTCGGGCGACTGGAACACACCACACCGTACACTGCAGTATTCAGGCTCGGGCGACTGGAACACACCACACCGTACACTGCAGTATTCAGGCTCGGGCGACTGAAACACACCACACCGTACACTGCAGTATTCAGGCTCGGGCGACTGGAACACACCACACCGTACACTGCAGTATTCAGGCTCGGGCACTGGAACACACCACACCGTACACTGCAGTATTCAGGCTCAGGTATTCAGGCTATTCAGGGGCGACTGGAACACACCACACCGTACACTGCAGTATTCAGGCTCGGGCGACTGGAACACACCACACCGTACACTGCAGTATTCAGGCTCGGGCGACTGGAACACACCACACCGTACACTGCAGTATTCAGGCTCGGGCGACTGGAACACACCACACCGTACACTGCAGTATTCAGGCTCGGGCGACTGGAACACACCACACCGTACACTGCAGTATTCAGGCTCGGGCGACTGGAACACACTGCAGTATTCAGGCCGACTACACTGCAGTATTCAGGCTCGGGCGACTGGAACACACCACACCGTACACTGCAGTATTCAGGCTAGGGCGACTGGAACCACCACCGTACACTGCAGTATTCAGGCTCGGGCGACTGGAACACACCACACCGTACACTGCAGTATTCAGGCTCGGGTGACTGGAACACACCACACCGTACACTGCAGTATTCAGGCTCGGGTGACTGGAACACACCACACCGTACACTGCAGTATTCAGGCTCGGGCGACTGGAACACACCACACCGTACACTGCAGTATTCAGGCTCGGGCGACTGGAACACACTACACGGTACACTGCAGTATTCAGGCTCGGGCGACTGGAACACACCACACCGTACACTGCAGTATTCAGGCTCGGGCGACTGGAACACACCACACCGTACACTGCAGTATTCAGGCTCGGGCGACTGGAACACACCACACCGTACACTGCAGTATTCAGGCTAGGGCGACTGGAACACACCACACCGTACACTGCAGTATTCAGGCTCGGGTGACTGGAACACACCACACCGTACACTGCAGTATTCAGGCTCGGGCGACTGGAACACACCACACCGTACACTGCAGTATTCAGGCTCGGGCGACTGGAACACACCACACCGTACACTGCAGTATTCAGGCTCGGGCGACTGGAACACACTACACCGTACACTGCAGTATTCAGGCTCGGGCGACTGGAACACACCACACCGTACACTGCAGTATTCAGGCTCGGGCGACTGGAACACACCACACCGTACACTGCAGTATTCAGGCTCGGGCGACTGGAACACACCACACCGTACACTTCAGACCCAGTCCTGGGGAAATACCTAAGTTGATTGCACTCAAATTAAATTCCAGACACATGGGGAAAATGGGGAAGATGGGCGACACCTGGAGAGGGGTGGAGACAAGCACAAAGACAGGTGAAACAGATCAGGGCGTCACAAAAATATAACTATTGTAAAATAGACCGTAAAATGAATATACTATGTATAAGCTGGAAGTGGAAGCCTTTAGCATTGTTGTTCACTAGTTTACTCCAATTAGGGGAGGGTTGATAGGGTTAGAAAGGTAATAAAGGAAAATATATTTTACAAAATAGGTGTATGTATATATATATGTATAAGTATTTTTATGTATGTATGTGTATATGTTTGTATTTATGCATGTATGTATATATATATATTTATTTTCTGAAAATTAATACAGTTGACAGTGAGACAACGGTTCTTTTTTTGCTGAGTTTATTTGTTCCTTTATTGCTTTTTTTGTGTTTTCTTTCTTAAAACTGCATTGTTGGTTAAGTGCTTGTAAGTAAGCATTTCCCTGTATTTTTATTGGCCAGTTTGAGATATGGCTTTTTCTTTGCAACTCTGCCTAGAAGGCCAACATCCCGGAGTCGCCTCTTCACTGTTGACGTTGAGACTGGTGTTTTGCAGGTACTATTTAATGAAGCTGCCAGTCGAGGACTTGTGAGGCCCCGTCGAAGAGAATGGGGGTGCTCGGTCCTCATTTTCCTGTAGTCCACAATCATCTCCTTAAGGGTGAAAGTAGCCTGTAGTAAGTTATAGTAACTTAATTATAGTAGTCTGAATTATTATGGTGGATCGAACTGCACAGGTAGCCTCCTTTTTAAAAAAGTGATTTGTTTGACAGTCAGATGAAAACCTCATCACACAACACCCATTATAGTTGAAAATGAGCCTGTGCAGACCACAAAAACAACAGTAAATGGGATAATATGTTTACATGCCACAGTATCATGTCTAAGATCAGCATATCCCAGGCATCTTATCCGGGTTTCTAATAACCGGGATACAAGCTTTTTGGGTTATTGTTAACAGGATATGATGTTTGTATGTGTCAACTCAAAAACAGAATAGTTGAGTATCCCAAGTAATAATGGAAAATTGGTGTGCATGTAAACGTGGTCATTGACCTGTGGTTTAGGCAATATGGTTTGTTAGTGGATATCTGAATGTCTCACTGTCACATGGCCAAACAGCATCTCTGGGTTTTTCTCTTAGAAAATCCTCAGCTCAAAGTCAGTCATCTACCCCATTGAACTACCACAGAAATCCTCAAAATCCTAATCTGAAAGGTCTGCTGCCCTGGGTGTTGAATCGCTGACCTAAATTATTGATTGCGTTTATAGATTTCCTCCACACTCCATTCACTACTACTACTACTACTGCTACTACTCCACATAGAATCAGGACTGGTAATAACGTTTACTGAGGGATTCCTTTGCTTTATATTCTGCTCTAATACGAAATTAGCTTCCATTAGATACCGCCAGAGGACCGAGCTCTCTCTTTCTCTCACACACACACACACACACACACACACACACACACACACACACACACACACACACACACACACGATCACACACTCTAACACACAAGCACACACACACTAACACACAGGCACACTCTAACAAGCTACTCATCCAGTGTGTTTAAAGAGGGCCATTTATAAAACGGGAGAACAGAGCTGACACAGTTGTCATGCCGTATATAAGTGCGAAGTCTTTATACTGCTGCTTCTCCTGCTAGTTGTTCTCTGTGTTTTATCATCTCAAGGATGACTAGTTGTTAAATACCTCCCACAGACCAGGAAGCAATTAAATCTAGGAATGATATAACATGACTATTACATTTTTACATAACTAGGAATGCTATTACATTTTGACATAATTAGGAATACAATAACATTTTACATAACTAGGAATACAATAACATTTTGACGTAACTAGGAATACAATAACATTTGGACATAACTAGGAATACAATAACATTTGGACATAACTAGGAATACAATAACATTTGGACATAACTAGGAATACAATAACATTTGGACATAACTAGGAATACAATAACATTTTGACATAATTAGGAATACAATAATATTTTGACATACCTAGGAATACAATAACATTTTGACATAACTAGGAATACAATAACATTTTGACATAACTAGGAATACCATAACATTTTGACATAACTAGGAATACAATAACATTTTGACATAACTAGGAATGCTATTACATTTTGACATAACTAGGAATACAATAACATTTTGACATAACTAGGAATACTATAACATTTTGACATAACTATGAATACCATAACATTTTGGCAATGCTAGGAAGTCTAACACAGTATGTTTTTACTCCGACAGCTTGTGCTCCTGCCTTTCTCTAGTACTGTTTTTCAGAGCTGGTCTCTCAGAGGTTGAAAACATGTTTCTGCTCATGTCTGTTAATGTTTTATTTAGGTATCAAACAATTCCTGGCCGTGTGGACAATTGGTTTTTGCTTATGAATTGATCACTTTTGGTAGCCTTTTTTGAATTGATCACTGTTGGTAGCCTTTTATTTGACAACTTATTGAGAATTGAACATGTTCTTCACATCATATGAGGCTTACACCCATGAAACCCATGTGTAGTCTGTCATTCTTAGTCATCTCCCTCCTACAATTTACTGAGACCTTGATCATAATTACGTAAACGAATAGCATGATTTTGAACTGAGATTGGCTGTGAAGGCCGGCCATCTGTTGTCATGGCCTTAATTATTAGTTTGTAATTTGCTCCCATTAACGTTCTCTACCTAATCCATTAATTACAATCGCCATTAGCATGTAAATGAGAATAGAGCTAATAATTAAATTAATCTATTTGAAGCCTTAATAGAATGACCTCTGGCTGCAGCTTTCATGGCTCAACCTACAATAGAAGGAAATGGAGTGATGTGACATGAGGAATTAATGTGGTTTCACTGAGTTTGATAGAAATAGGGAATGAGAGTTCCATTTTAGGGGATGGTTTTAAAGTTTCTGGTTGATTTCAGTTGATTTTGACTCAACGTCATCATTGCATTGCATGTGCAAGAAGTTATTACCTCTGGCATTTATCTCAACATTTTGCACAGGTGCTCTCTCTCTCTCTCTCTCTCTCTCTCTCTCTCTCTCTCTCTCTCTCTCTCTCTCTCTCTCTCTCTCTCTCTCTCTCTCTCTCTCTCTCTCTCTCTCTCTCTCTCTCTCTCTCTCTCTGAATGGTCTTTAGCCGTGGCTGTAGCAGTACACAGTAAGCAGCTTGGTCGGTACAGTGGGAGAGTGGGCCTCTTAAGGCTCTGCAGGGAGCTGCCGTGCCAGCATGGCTCAGTAATGAGAAAAGTCCTCCTCTCTCCAGACTAATGCTCATAAACATTAATGACTGTGAACCCTGTCACCCCCCCAACCGCCTCCCTCCTTTCATCCCTTTATTTCTCTGTCACTCCCTGCCTCGGTCTCTCCCTCAATCCCTTTGTCCTTCCTTCCCTCGCATCCTCCAATCCATCCCTCCATCCCTTCATCCCTAATTCCCTACCTCCTTGATGGGAACTGTTCATCCCTCTACCTTCGCTTGGTGGCAGAGAGGGGCATTAACCATTCTGGCTATCCCCCTATCATTTTTTTCCTCGATGGGGCCATAGGCAGAAGATGAGGACAGAAAAATGGTCTGGCTGGGTTTTGGCCTGACCTGTCCCCCTGCCTTGACCATGCACAAGTGACCACCCAGCAGTGAGAACTCGTGTAAATCCCATTACTTTATTATTATTATTTTTTATTATTATTATTTTTTTAACCCTGTTTTCTCCCCAATTTCGTGGTATCCAATTATTGTAGTAGCTACTATCTTGTCTCATCGCTACAACTCCCGTACGGGCTCGGGAGAGACGAAGGTTGAAAGTCATGCGTCCTCCGATACACAACCCAACCAAGCCGCACTGCTTCTTAACACAGCGCGCATATAACCCGGAAGCCAGCCGCACCAATGTGTCGGAGGAAACACTGTGCACCTGGCAACCTTGGTTAGCGCGCACTGCGCCCAGCCCGCCACAGGAGTCGCTGGTGCGATGAGACAAGGATACCCCTACCGGCCAAGCCCTCCCTAACCCGGACCACGCTAGGCCAATTGTGCGTCGCCCCACGGACCTCCCGGTCGCAGCCGGTTACGACAGAGCCTGGGCGCGAACCCAGAGTCTCTGTTGGCATAGCTGGCGCTGCAATACAGCGCCCTTAACCACTGCACCACCCGGGAGGCCCAAATCCCATTACTAAGGAGAGACTGGGGGGAAACCCCAGATAATGAGGTTACCCTCTGAGAAATTTAAGCCACCAGCTGCCAGCCAGAGAGAGGAAAGCACTTTGGAGTAAAAGTCAATGTGTCACTAAGAGACTTTTAATGGCCCTGACTGTTCTGCTATTCCGTTAGCTAGCAATAGGACTTAGCTGTCTGTTCTGCTATTCCGTTAGCTAGCAATAGGACTTAGCTGTCTGTTCTGCTATTCCGTTAGCTAGCAATAGGACTTAGCTGTCTGTTCTGCTATTCCGTTAGCTAGCAATAAATCAAATCAAATCAAATCAAATTTTATTTGTCACATACACATGGTTAGCAGATGTTAATGCGAGTGTAGCGAAATGCTTGTGCTTCTAGTTCCGACAATGCAGTAATAACGAGCAAGTAATCTAACTAACAATTCCAAAAAAAACTACTGTCATACACAGTGTAAGGGGATAAAGAATATGTACATAAGGATATATGAATGAGTGATGGTACAGAGCAGCATAGGCAAGATACAGTAGATGATATCGAGTACAGTATATACATATGAGATAAGTATGTAAACCAAGTGGCATAGTTAAAGTGGCTAGTGATACATGTATTACATAAGGATGCAGTCGATGATATAGAGTACAGTATCAACGTATGCATATGAGATGAACAATGTAGGGTAAGTAACATTATATAAGGTAGCATTGTTTAAAGTGGCTAGTGATATATTTACATCATTTCCCATCAATTCCCATGATTAAAGTGGCTGGACTAGAGTCAGTGTCATTGACAGTGTGTTGGCAGTAGCCACTCAATGTTAGTGGTGGCTGTTTAACAGTCTGATGGCCTTGAGATAGAAGCTGTTTTTCAGTCTCTCGGTCCCAGCTTTGATGCACCTGTACTGACCTCGCCTTCTGGATGGCAGCGGGGTGAACAGGCAGTGGCTCGGGTGGTTGATGTCCTTGATGATCTTTATGGCCTTCCTGTAGCATCGGGTGGTGTAGGTGTCCTGGAGGGCAGGTAGTTTGCCCCCGGTGATGCGTTGTGCAGACCTCACTACCCTCTGGAGAGCCTTACGGTTGAGGGCGGTGCAGTTGCCATACCAGGCGGTGATACAGCCCGCCAGGATGCTCTCGATTGTGCATCTGTAGAAGTTTGTGAGTGCTTTTGGTGACAAGCCAAATTTCTTCAGCCTCCTGAGGTTGAAGAGGCGCTGCTGCGCCTTCCTCACGATGCTGACTGTGTGAGTGACCAATTCAGTTTGTCTGTGATGTGTATGCCGAGGAACTTAAAACTTGCTACCCTCTCCACTACTGTTCCATCGATGTGGATGGGGGGGTGTTCCCTCTGCTGTTTCCTGAAGTCCACAATCATCTCCTTAGTTTTGTTGACGTTGAGTGTGAGGTTATTTTCCTGACACCACACTCCGAGGGCCCTCACCTCCTCCCTGTAGGCCGTCTCGTCGTTGTTGGTAATCAAGCCTACCACTGTTGTGTCGTCCGCAAACTTGATGATTGAGTTGGAGGCGTGCATGGCAACGCAGTCGTGGGTGAACAGGGAGTACAGGAGAGGGCTCAGAACGCACCCTTGTGGGGCCCCAGTGTTGAGGATCAGCGGGGAGGAGATGTTGTTGCCTACCCTCACCACCTGGGGGCGGCCCGTCAGGAAGTCCAGTACCCAGTTGCACAGGGCGGGGTCGAGACCCAGGTTCTCGAGCTTGATGACGAGCTTGGAGGGTACTATGGTGTTGAATGCCGAGCTGTAGTCGATGAACAGCATTCTCACATAGGTATTCCTCTTGTCCAGATGGGTTAGGGCAGTGTGCAGTGTGGTTGAGATTGCATCGTCTGTGGACCTATTTGGGCGGTAAGCAAATTGGAGTGGGTCAAGGGTGTCAGGTAGGGTGGAGGACTTAGGTGTCTGTTCTGCTATTCTGTTAGCTAGCAATAGGACTTAGCTGTCTGTTCTGCTATTCCGTTAGCTAGCAATAGGACTTATCTGTCTGTTCTGCTGTTCCATTAGCTAGCAATATGATTTATCTGTCCGTTCTACTGTACCGTTAGCTAGCAATAGGACTTAGTGGTCTGTTCTGCTGTTCCATTAGCTAGCAATAGGACTTATCTGTCTGTTCTGCTGTTCCATTAGCTAGCAATATGACTTATCTGTCCATTCTACTGTACCGTTAGCTAGCAATAGGACTTATCTGTCTGTCCTGCTGTTCCGTTAGCTAGCAATAGGACTTATCTGTCTGTCCTGCTGTTCCGTTAGCTAGCAATAGTACTTAGCTGTCTGTCGCCCATTTGTTGGCCAGTGGAGGGAAATGGGAATTGCACAATGTTATTATACCATTACTGACAAAGTTTTGATTGGTTGATGTGGTATGCCTCCAAATGCGTCCCTGTGTGGCACTGTACTGACTGTTGCATTGTCACCGCAGTGCGACAACGTCCCTTCTCTGTGTCAAAACAGATGTCACTGGGACACAGTGGCATTGTTAGGGCCCTTGACACACGCGCGCGCACACACACACCCTCGACCCCTTCTCATGATTTTAATTACCACTGCATACTAGCTCCTTGGCTTTCTCTCCTGCCTCTACAACCTCCGGGGAAATCAGTGTAGAGTCAAAGGTTAATTATTCAACCAGAGTTAGGATGCCGTTCGAGGCATTTTCAAGATTACACCAAAGACCAGGGTTGGGTTATGATCTGTTTGGCTTTTGGTTGGGGTGAATGAGATTTGCTGCTTGTGTACAATACTTTATGATTACATAATGTAGTATAATGATTGGTTGTAGTACAATGGATTTGAGAACCAATGATGTGTACTGGCTGCAGCGCTACATAGCAGCAGGATACAGTGCATTCGGAAAGTACTCAAACCACTTGCCTTTTTCCAAAAACATTTACGTTACAGCCCCCCCCCATCATCAATCTACACACAATACTGCATAATAACAAAGTAAAAACATATATATTTTTTTGCCAATGTATTATATATTTTTTAAATACCTTATTTACATAAGTATTCAGACCCTTTGCTATGTGACTTGAAAATTGATCTCAGGTGCATCCTGTTTCCATTGATCTTTGAGATGTTTCTACAACTTGATTTGAGTCCACCTGTGGTAAATTCAATTGAATGGACATGATTTGGAAAGGCACACACCTGTCCATATAAGGTTCCACAGTTGACAGTGCATGTCAGATGAGGTCGAAAGTATTGTCCGTAGAGCTCCCAGACAGGATTGTGTCGAGGCACAGATCTGGGGAAGGGTATCAAAAAATGTCTGCAGCATTGAAGGTCCCCAAGAGCACAGTGTCCTCCATCATTTTTAAATGGAAGAAGTTTAGACCCATCAGGACTCTTCCTAGAGCTGACCACCTGGCCAAACTGAGCAATCGAGGGAAAGCGCTTTGGTCAGGGAGGTGACCAATAACCCAATGGTTACTCTGGCAGAGCTCCAGAGTTCCTTTGTGAGATGGGAGAACCTTCCAGAAGGACAACCATCTCTGCAGGACTCCACCAATCAGGCCTTTAGTGGTAGAGTGGCCAGATGGAAGCCACTCCTCAGTAAAAGGCACATGGAAGCACGCTTGGAGTTTGCCAAAAGGCACCTAAAGGACTCTCAGACCATGAGAAACAAGATTCTCTTGTCTGATGAAACCAAAACCAACTCTTTGGCCTGAATACCAAGCGTCACGTCTGGTGGAAACCTGTCACCATCCCTATGGTGAAGCACGGTGGTGGCAGCATCATGCTATGGGAATGTTTTTCAGCGGCACGGACTGGGAGACTAGTCAGGAACGAGGGAAAAAACAATACAGAGATCCTTGATGAAAACCTGCTCCAGAGTGCTCAGGACCTCAGACTGGGGCGAAGGTTCACCTTCCAACAGGACAACGACTCTAAGCACACAGCAATGACAATGCAAGATTGGCTTCCAGACAAGTCTCTGAATATCTTTGAGTGGCCCAGCCAGAATCTGGACTTGAACCTGGTCGGACATCTTTGGAGAGACCTGAAAATAATTGTGGAGTGATGCTCCCCATCCAACCTGACAGAGCTTGAGAGGATCTGCATAGAAGAATGGGAGAAACTCCCCAAATACAGGTGTGCCCAGCTTGTAGTGTCATACCCAAGAAGACTTGAGGCTGTAATCGCTGCCAAAGGTGCTTCAACAAAGTACTGAGTAAAGGGTCTGAATACTTATGCAAATGTAATATTTCATTTTTTAATTTTTTTTTATACACAAGCACAAATGTCTAAACCTGTTTTTGCTTTATCATTATGGGGCATTGTGTGTAGATTGATGAGGGGGGAAAATGATGTAATACATTTTAGAATAAGGCTGTAACGTAACAAAATGTGGAAAAAGTCGATGGGTCTAAATACTGTATGTGTTGGTTTATCTCCAATATAAAACATTCACAGTTTGCTTGTGGCAGGGATTTCATTATTGGGATGCTTGGGTAGGATTTGCATATCATTGCTGTTGCACAATGTATACAGGCAGGCTGAAGTAATCCTTTTCTTGGGATGCATCTGCTCTGCAGTATGTCTGGGCTTGAGGAACACGGCCAGGCTCAACCAACAGGTGTGATCACCTGCTGCTGACAGGAATTGGAAGCACAGGCCTGCATGGCGGCTGGAGTGTGTGCACACATAAACACACACACACACACACGCACACAAGCATGCTGAGGCAAACACACACACACACTCATAAATAGCATCACATCCTCCTTCAATCCTTTCACTAAACCAGCAGCCAATGATTAGGGAGTTATACCGACCCAGCATGACCTGAAATCACAGGGAGAATATATCATACATATGATGAACAGGGAGAAAAAAAAGAGCACAAATTGCCCACAGGCGCGTAAAATGAAACCGTGCCGCCACAGGTGCCAGAATAATAATATGGAGCTGAGGCGGAGAGTCACGGACTAATGCTTAGCTCACCCGAACCTGCACCAGAAAGGTCGAGGCAGAACATCAGCACACACACACACAGTATCTCAGCTTAACGAGGAGGTGAAGCTCATCCACACAATTTGTGTAAACAAGTTACCTACATAAATAAATGATCATTAGGGAGCAAGGGATGGGAGAAAGGGAGGGAGGGATGGGAGAAAGGGAGGGAGGGATGGGAGAGAGGGAGGGAGGGTTGGGAGAGAGCAAGGGATGGGAGAGAGCAAGGGATGGGAGAAAGGGAGGGAGGGATGGGAGAGAGCAAGGGATGGGAGAAAGGGAGGGAGGGATGGGAGAGAGTAAGGGATGGGAGAAAGGGAGGGAGGGATGGGAGAAAGGGAGAGAGGGATGGGAGAGAGCAAGGGATGCGAGAAAGGGAGGGAGGGATGGGAGAGCGCAAGGGATGGGAGAGAGCAAGGGATGGGAGAAAGGGAGGGAGGGATGGGAGAGAGCAAGGGATGGGAGAAAGGGAGGGAGGGATGGGAGAGAGTAAGGGATGGGAGAAAGGAGGGAGGGAGGGATGGGAGAAAGGGAGAGAGGGATGGGAGAGAGCAAGGGATGCGAGAAAGGGAGGGAGGGATGGGAGAGCGCAAGGGATGGGAGAGAGCAAGGGATGGGAGAAAGGGAGGGAGGGATGGGAGAGAGCAAGGGATGGGAGAAAGGGAGGGAGGGATGGGAGAGAGCAAGGGATGGGAGAAAGGGAGGGAGGGATGGGAGAGAGCAAGGGATGGGAGAAAGGGAGAGAGGGATGGGAGAGAGCAAGGGATGGGAGAAAGGGAGAGAGGGATGGGAGAAAGGGAGGGAGGGAAGGGAGAAAGGGAGAGAGGGATGGGAGAGAGCAAGGGATGCGAGAAAGGGAGGGAGGGATGGGAGAGCGCAAGGGATGGGAGAGAGCAAGGGATGGGAGAAAGGGAGGGAGGGATGGGAGAGAGCAAGGGATGGGAGAAAGGGAGGGAGGGATGGGAGAAAGGGAGGGAGGGATGGGAGAGAGCAAGGGATGGGAGAAAGGGAGGGAGGGATGGGAGAGAGCAAGGGATGGAAGAAAGGGAGGGAGGGATGGGAGAGAGCAAGGGATGGGAGAAAGGGAGGGAGGGATGGGAGAGCGCAAGGGATGGGAGAAAGGGAGAGAGAGGGGGATATCTGCAGCTAGGTTTTTTTTCTTCCAAAGGTGCACTGCTTCTTTGCCCCATGCATTATGAAGGCTGAATGGATTGTGTGCCACTACTCTCTGTGAGCGAGGTAGACTAGGCCTGCATACTGCTGAATGTGAACATTGGTGTGATCAGATCAAAAATTATAGTAGAGGAGAAAAGGGAGAGACTTTCAAATAAGGCACAGAGAACTGCTATAGATACAAGACAAGTGTAGCAATGACTTCCGGGGGCTGAAGTCATCAACTCTTGCTGGTCAAAAGTAGTGCACTATGAAGGGAAGAGCGTTCCATTTTAGACACATATTTGGGACGGTAGCAAGGGATTAGAGTCACAAGAGGCAGAGTGGCTGATTGTCTGGCTAATTAGCATTAACAGCACTTCATACCTGTTCAGATCAGAAAGGTTAGAAGGATGGGAGGGGAGGGGGATTTATTAGTGGGATGTGTCATATACACACACACACACGCACACACATGCTGACACATGCATACTGTACATACACACACACACACACACACACACACACACACACACACACGTGCTGACACATGCATACTGTACATACACACACACACACACACACCAAGCACACACACGCACACGCACACACACACACACCAAGCACACGTTTCTCATATTCAGTATTAAGAGAGGGAGGGACAGAGCCCTCTCATATGACAATGAAATCCAATCATATCCTAAGTAGTGCTCCTCTACAACCAAAGTCAATGAGGGGAAACAGGGAAGGAAGCAGAAATCGGTCCCCACATGCAATACTTATCCCCAATTGAATATGTCCCTACCCCCATTGATTTAAAGCATGGACATACCCATTGCAGTACACCGTATATTCACACTCTAACTTCTATCAGGATTTGGATGTTCAATAGGCACTTACAGTAGGGATGGGCACTTACAGAGAGCAGCAACGTCTCACTCTGTGCTGAAATATATTTGCAGCTCCTCCTTATTGAACCAAGTCATTCTATTATATTGCCCCTGTAATAACCTGCAACGGCTGGTTTGATTGGACTGTTTTTGGACACAGCGTGAGTCCCCGTCCCCTCCATATTCTAATGGCCCCTCTGTTACGACCCTGTCGTCAGGTTTATCTACAGAGCAGTCGGGGTTCTGTGGTCTCTGTTAGTTCCTCTTGTGTGTGTGTGTGTGTGTGTGTGTGTGTGTGTGTGTGTGTGTGTGTGCCTGCATGTGTGTGTGTGAGTGATTGTGTTTATCATGGTTGTTCCGGGGCCATTCAGGGGCCCGTGGCTGGGAGACGGGTCCCTCTGGGTATCAGGATAACTGTTAGCGATGTACTGGAGTGATGTCATTGATCACATCAGATCCCTATAGACACAGATTGGCTATGAATGAAAGGACAAAGGCTAAGTCTGAAATTCCCTATATAGTGCACTACTTTTGACTCAAAAGTAGTGCACTAACTATTCAGGGATAGGGTGCCATTTCAGATGCAGCCAGAGAGAGTGCACTGTCAAGAGAGAGCGCATTTGTGGGGTGAGTTCTACCATAAAAAAGAGCTGAGGGTACAATGACCTGTGGTCGCTGTGGAGGAGCGTCAAAGCTATTTACTGCCTGGACTAGGGTGAAAACGTGGTGCGTTTTTAAATGTATTTTAAATTTAAATGTTACCCCCTTTTTGTGGTATC
This sequence comes from Oncorhynchus tshawytscha, assembly GCF_018296145.1. NCBI lineage: Eukaryota > Metazoa > Chordata > Actinopteri > Salmoniformes > Salmonidae > Oncorhynchus > Oncorhynchus tshawytscha. The sequence continues at coordinate 11,749,880 of NC_056462.1, read as the reverse complement.
CAATTGTTAGTAATTACTATCTTGTCTCATCGCTACAACTCCCGTACGGGCTCGGGAGAGACAAAGGTCGAAAGCCATGCGTCCTCCGAAACACAACCCAACCAAGCCACACTGCTTCTTAACACAGCGCGCATCCAACCCGGAAGCCAGCCGCACTAATGTGTCGGAGGAAACACCGTGCACCTGGCAACCT